>NC_090282.1:78736720-79037326 GCF_037392515.1 Haliotis asinina
TAAACTTTTAAGTCCCTTTCCCGGTTTCTATGAATCTCACTTATTCCTGCCATTAAAGAGCTGACAGATATTTCCATGTCAAACTAAAGCACCCAATAAATGCGGAAAATCAAACATCTCACATAAGTCTTTTCACTGTAACATGAATAAATCTGAAAAAGAGTGAGTGACTTCAGTTTTACGCTGAACTCAGCAATATTCCAGCTTAATGGCAGCAATCTGTATATAATCAAAACTGGACCAGACAATCCAGTGATCAACAGCATGAGCATCGATGTGCGCAGCTGGGAATCAATGACATGTGTCAACCAAGTCAGCAAGCCTGACCACCCAACCCCATTAGTTACCTCTTACAAAAAGCAAAGTTGCCTTTTGTGGCATGCCTTTAGTGGACCTATTCCATTCCGGATCTTTACAGACCACACGTAAAAGAGACTGGAAAGGGATGTTCTACATTACTAACACATTAACCTGTACCAACCTTCATCATCAGCCTTAACATGCTTTGCTTGTGTCTTATGTTTCTTTTCTTTCTTTCCTGACTTCTTTTTAGCTGCAACAAAAACATATTTACTGAGTACCACCAGGACATACATGAGGCCTGACCTGAGGCATGTTTAAGAGAATGAATACTCACGAGTATTCCCGAATATCTGCTGATGAATGAAAACAAAGTCTCACGTATCACCGAATACAGACATACACTGGCATTAACCATCTTCGAATATACACTTTATGAAAAAAGTGGATAATTGCTAATTGTTATTTTTATTATTAGAACCTGTCTCTAAGCTCCATGTCACAAAAGAAACAATAAAGGACTCCTGTGAGTTCTACCTGGATTATGATGAGGAACGTACTGACAGGGACAGTTACCGTTCAGCAGCCGTTCGTGTGTATGTGAGTGCTCACTAAACAAATACTCATTCTGTCGAACACACCACAGTTCATGTTATTTTGCTTGGTTTACAGTACAGCAAATCTTAAACGAAAATTCAGAAAATAAATGAAATCAGAAAAATAGTAGGTTTTTGTATATTTCCATCTGAGACAAAATGAAAATACAATACTGCTCTCTGATTAGAGATTTCAAACCTGATTTTTTTCAACGTGTCTCTAGATCCCACTCAATGTTTAAGATGATTGAGGAAATCATTTAATAAACAGAGAATACTAAATGATGTCCCATGTAATATCATTTTTATGAAACAAGTAACTAATGAGCAAAAGGTCTCAGCTTTCCGCCACTCAAGCAAAGTCTGATGCTACTGTCACAGAGGTATAAGCACTGTGACGTCATAACTGTTAACTACTTTGATGTCATACTTACAATGTTCCACAAAGTTATTACACATTAACATAGCAATATTATTAAACAGTGATATCTTCAACATGTAAGTAATAAATAAAACTTTTGATCTACCAACTAAATTTTCAACACATCTGCAATCGCATCCCGTTCACCCCCTCAAAATGGCTTCATTAAAGTGTTTAAATAAGATCCACATGGAAACCCATGTACCACTGTGACATGGATATTCACTAACACACCTGTCTGTTTGGGTTGTTGGTCTGCATCCTGATCTGCATCACCATCATCCTCAGCATCAGCAGCAGCAGACAAGGGTTTGGGGACAGCAGCTCCTATTCTGGCAGCTAACTCAGAGGCAAAGTCACGACCACCCTGGAATGTTATATTCATATTCCGTCACATCAAACCTAAGTCCAAACTAACGATAAGGTCATGAAGGAATACTTTATGATGACTTACTGGAATTGACTACAGAAAAATATCCAAGTTTGGCCTATCTTAAATACATCAGTAAATGGGAAACACATCACCTGATGGCAGCATGACATGAACCTCTGACTCCATCAATGCAGACCAATTTGGTTGTTTGTTAAACATGATCTTTCTAAGCACAAATCAAGACCAAGCTTTTCCAAAGATATCAATCACATTTCTGCCGGCATCTTCATCCCTGTATACAGTTTGAGCATGCTCACTTTGAGCATGACCATGTGTTGTGGAGTTAGCACTATATAAACACCCTACCATTACTATCTGTTTTCATACGTAACACATCCAATGTCGAGGTGACTGCAAGGGACAAACATACACATCTCAAAATAATGTGAGTGACCATAATCCAGACAGTCTTCCATGGAAGTTTGTCGCTGTTCATGATGACGATCCACAAACTAAATCTAAATCCTTCAATCTTTGTTCAGCCGTCAGAGTATATATATACCTGATGATAATCATAGCCTTATGCAGAGTTGGGTGAAGGGATACACAACACCCCTTTTTTTCATGAAAGTTTATTAAATGGTCAATGAAAATGAGGTGCGCATCCCACTTTCTCAAAAAGCTGTATCCAAACACAATGATGATACTTACAGCAGGAGCAGCAGGTTTCTCTGTGTCTTCCTCATCACCCTTCTCTTCCTCTGAGCTGGTTTCCTCCTCTGTCCCCACGTTATCATTGCTGTCTTCATCAGCACGTTTCTTGGGCTTACTGCTGAACATGTCTTCATCACTCTCCTCATAATAATCCTCACTCTGATGACAAGACACATATATGATACAAACATTAGGCTTTTGGTATAAACTTGTTATAAACATGCAATTCTCCATATATAGCAATATCATACATGATATACGAAACAGCTGGCAAAATCATCTGATAGTTGGACTTAATTCTATTATGTAGCATTAAAATATAAATCCACCAAACTAGATTCACTTGAAATAGATTTCCATCAAACATTAAAAATTTAAAATAGACTTTTATCAAATATAAAACACTTAAAAGAGACTTTAATCAAACATAAAATAAGTTTACTCAAAAGAGAGACATGACAGAACACACAATTATGGCACATTCTCCAATCAAACTAGAGATTGGACAGTCAATATAAATCTGAATTAGGCATGAGGTAACTGAAAGGGCATGCACATATATCCCCAACTGCAAGCATGGTAACCAACACACATTAGCAGTAAGCTGACAGACTGTATCTGATACCATTACAACACAATCAAAGCATTTCATGCACAACACTTAGGAACCTGTCGCAAGAGCAACTAAAGTGAAACTCCATAAGTCTGAATCACATCCCCCTGAAACTTCTTTAGTCTGAGTCACATCAGCCTGAAACTCCATTATTCTGAATTACATCATCCTGAAACTCCATTAGTCTGAATCACATCATCCTGAAACTCCATTAGTCTGAATCATATCCCCTGAAAGTCCATTATTCTGAATCACAACACCCTGAAGCTCCATAAGCCTGAATCACATCGCCCTGAAACTATATTAGGCTGAATCACATGATTCATTTGGAAACCACATTAGACTGAATCACATCACCCTGAAACTCCATTAGCCTGAAGCACATCACCCTGACACTCCACTAGACTGAATCACATCACCTGGAAACTACATTAGTCTGTATTGCATCACCCCTGAAACCTGAGGCGTGTTCAGAACCATGAGCGCCTGAGCAATTGCTTACATTCAACCATTTGTGACCAACTCATGTTATTTCAGGAAAAGCCGAATAGTTTTTCGTCTTCTTGTTAGAGGATATGGAAAGGGGCGAGTGGTGACGAATGACAATAAACATGTATAAGACAAAATGTTATGGATGTCAACTTCTTCTTTATGCTTTACACAATGTTTCTTGGCTATTCCTTGCCCATTCGTCAGGTGGATGCTAACTAATGGCAATGATTTGAATGGGTATTTTTCTATTAAACATGGTCACCATATTCATTTGCTTGGCGAGGCAGCTGTGAAGATAGTTCGCGGGCACTCGTCCAGGCACAGACATTCAGGATGGAACGCTCGCGATTCTGAACGCGCCTCTGTTGATCTGAATCAAATCACCTTGAAACTCAACTGGTCAGAAGTACATTGTCCGTGAAACCCCATTACTCTAAAACACATCATCGTTCAAACCCCATTGATCTGAAACATGTCAGCCTTTAAACCCCATTAGCTTGAACATAGCCTCCCAGTTCACAACCTGTTCCCTTAGCAAATGAGTCCCCTTAGAAATGATGCATCTCAAGTATGTAAGAGTTTCCAAGAATCCTAGAACCCCACTATTTGACTCAGTGACAATCAAAGCAATTAAAACCAGGGCTGCATCGCAAACATTCAGTTTATGGCAAGTGTTTTACTCTGATTTGACCTCTATAATGTCATGAATTTCACAATTCTATTACAAATATGAAAGAATAAAAACGTTCTGAGGGCACTAAAATCTTTATGAACATGACTAGGTAGACAGGAAACTGCAGTATCAGTGATGCCAGTGTCATTATTTATATTTTGCAAACCATGGACCAGTAGTGTGTGTACGTCAGGGAAGGGTACTCTCCAGGGTCCTGAACCACAATGCTCGTAGCGCTGTGACATTCATAAGCTTATGAGAAACAAAAGAGTTACGACATTCATAACATTACAAATGTATCGGGATAAAGACTAATATAACAATATAGTGTCCCTGTAGAGCTGCATAGAAGCAAGTATCAGAGAAAGACACTATTCCACTCATGCTAACTATGACGCACTGTTAATTATTGAGACATGAAATGTAAGACCACCAAAGGAACATAGCTGATGATTAACATCTGAAAATGTCACTGTGAAAAAAATGGATACTATAATTCTTCCACAAGTATTAAACCAAAAAACTAAAATGTGCACGTAACAGTAAACTGGTCAGTTAAAAAAGTTCAAACAAGTTCTACCTCATCAGAGTCATCCGACACATGGGTGGCACGACGGGCCCTGTTTCTCTTCTTCTCCTCAAGCTCGGATTCGGACTACACAAGTAGAACATGCATAAACTGAGGTACAGCAACAGACTGCCATTAGCAATCTAGCTCATTTTGGAAGTAAATCACTCGACAACAATCAATATGATTCAATCTGACCTCAGTATTCGAATATTGAGATTAATGTGGATTGCATACCACTGAATCAATCTGGCTCAATGTTTCCATGGTTTATTCCTTGGCATTCTGGTTCTCCATTACACAAAGCAATCTCAGTACTGTAACTAACCTCCATCCCAAAATATATGTACAACAGTTGCATCTCTTAGATCGACCTCCACCCCAACTAGCCACAACCCAGTAACAGTTGCATCTCCCCAACTGTACCTGTGGTGTTAAAGGTGTAATTATGTGGTAATACTGTATATTGTAAACCAAAAGTTACTGTGTTCTGTAATCTGATTAGTTGAAAAACATGATCTAATGGTATTAGATTCCCGGAAACTATTCACTGCCTATTGACACGTAAACAATTGTTTTGTTGTGTCATCAACAGTGGTGATGTCGTTCAAATTATATTGTAACGTAAAGTTAGAATGACGTCAGAAATGAGCAACTCCAGATGCTACCATGGGAACCAGCTGAAACGGCCAGCTGATGACACTTCACTGCTGTACCCCTACTCGATGTAAACGAGTGCAGCCAGTAAAACCCCTTTGGTTTACTTTTTTGTTTACAATGTCAATAAACATCATGTGTTGGCCAATTTCTGGGTGTTATTGAGTATTTGAAGCACGGGAATATTTCATTTGAAACCTCCGGCTGACGTCGTCGGTTCCAAACGCATTCCTGTGCTTCAAATACTGAATAACACCCGGAAATTGGCCAACACATGATGTTTATCTCCTAATTAAACAACAAAACGAACACATTTTTAAAACTATGAAATCTCATGAAAAGTATGCAATCATGTTTATGCCGTCTATTTAAAAACTTGACAAAACGTCAGAGTTGTGATTCTTTTGCTGATCAGTATATATGTATCACAATATGAGACTTGTGAAACAACACATTGCTTGGCACCTTGTGAAATGTCACAGATTCCTCAGTACGTACTAGCCGACTATGAATAACAGAATCTCCATGCTTACACATGTTTCTGCAGCACAATATCACTTTTTGGCAATTCGGATAATGCCCTTACATCATGAACACTATTGTTAACACTGATCTTCATTGGTGAACTTCAATGGTAATTGATAAGTGAGGTGAGAAATCTGAGTTGAACCGGTTGTTAGTTAGTTGGTTATAATCAACTAATAGGTCCATTTATTGTTAGTCTGAGTAAGACTGGACAGGTTTGTTTTATTAACTTGGTCAAACCACAAACCTGGCAAACAAGAAAACAGCTGGTTTGAAAAAGTCGAAAGTGACAATTGCCATTACCTACTGTGCCGACTCAACTAGCACCATCAAAATTACGCCATTTGTCATTGCTCAATGGAGACTGTAATAAAATAATCTGACACATGTTCTTATGGTCTTGTCTCTGTATGTCAAAGGGAGGTAACTCTACTGTTGTACATAATGGTTCATTTCAATCGTCTATTCATTTTACTATCTGAACCTTTTTGATGAAAAACGGAAGTCTTTGAATTAACAAGGACGGATTAGGGAATATGATTCAAATGAGTGAGTACTGTTTTATGCCGCTTTTAGCAATGAGATTAATATGAAAAAAGGAGAGAATACAAATTTACTTAACAGAAGTAGAGTATCGCGATATGATTTTTTCATACCTTACACATGACACTAGGCCCTCACCCCATCATTACACCTCTAACAGCCTTCAGATAATCATGGTTTAATATTTGTACCCAATAAAAACCCTTAGCATTCCCTGGCCACATCATACACTTATGACAGCCAAAGGTTCATTCCAACACAATTACCCCAACATAACAGTCCTTGCACTAAGTTTGCTTTGTGTTATGAAGGACATTCCTCATGAAGTGATAACTAGACACCAATAACAAACAAAATATAGTGCTATGTTAACAATGTAAATCTCCTGCATCAAGAGCATGATGCCTAACTCATGCATGTAGGAACGTGTCCAGTAATATATATATATATTGTTATAAACAGCACAGAGACATTCATGCAATACACACTGATTACATAACAGCAGTTGTATATTACATCACATTTGAGGGTAAGGATCATTCAGGGGTTCAAAATGTTTCCTAAAAGCCACATGCCGCTGGGAAACATACATCAACATGATGTTAATGTTTACTGGACTATTTATCAAAAAGTGATAAATAGCAAACAATGATAACTCTACTTTATTATCATTGCAACATTTAATAGCTACATTTGAATAGATATGAAAGGAAATCCAAGTTTATTTGCAGTCTGAAACCGAAAGCAGAAATGATCTAGTAGGCCACAGACAAGTAAGATATCCATGGTTTGATTGCCAAAAGTGATAACTGACTAGTCCTTTGCATTGGGCAATCGGATTTTTGAACCCCTGTCATTGCCGATAAAACCTCCTGTAAGCACTAAATACACAGGCGGGATGTCACAAAACCACATTCTTGTTAGAAGCAGCATGCATACATTAGTAATAAATGTCAGCTCCATCAACTCCAGGTGATGACATAAATATAACTTCATGTTTCCATCTTCACTATGCCTTAAACTAAATATAAGCTGGTCTATCATTCATTCATTCATTCATTCATTCATTCATTCATTCATTCATTCATTCATTCATTCATTCATTCATTCATTCATTCATTCATTCATTCATTCATTCAATCAAAAATATTGTTATAATGGCAAGAATAACAGCAGCTATTAATAATAAAAAAAAGTATTATAAATATTCAGTAAAGTACTGTGACCTGATCACTTATCATCAAATAGCAATAGCATCTCACAAATTTGGACCATACATTTTTAATTCTCAAAATTTAATGGAGAAGATTCTAATTCTTTATTTATCTGGTCATTACCAATCAATATTCAATCTTTGCACATCTCAGACACAGTCATTGCACATCTCAGACAGTCATCCATTGCACACCATACAGAAATTATTTGGAGTATGTCCTCCGAGATACTCCCACTACCTGCTAGTCATCAGGTTTAGTACGCCTTCTGGAGATAAACTCACCCCTGTCTCAGAGCCCTCAGCCTCACTCTCGCTAATGCTGCCATGGTCTGTCTCCTCTCCCCCTGTTGTTCCAGATCAAGACAGATGGAAGTAAAAAGCATGTATAGATGCAAAGAAGACTTTTTAATGACATTACTATGTGTTTATCAGTGTGCAAAATTTGCGCTGAGTCAGTAGTACCTGTCTATTAAAAATTCATCTGGACCACTTAATGTCAAGTTTTAGGTTTTCCTGAAGGCTAGTGAATTTTGCCTCCTTGTCAATAATTATAATTGTCTTTAAATTGAAAAATGAGATCCTATATTTAAGAGAGGATTCAAATAAAGTAATTTGCAGGTGGAAGCCCATGGGAAAACATGAACCAGTTTTGCATTCGCAGTTACTCCAGTGGTAACTCACTGGTCCTGTGGTCTAGAGTGGAGTTTTGAAAGGTTTAAATAGCACTGTCCTCCTTCCCATTTACATGCATAGTCAAAGGATTTTATTTTTCCTTCAATCATTGGATGTCCATCTCAAAGGCACATCACACTTAAAACTCAACTCCCTGGGAATCATACAAACCATGCAGCTACTAGGTGCACCAAGTTTATGAATGTCCATCTGAATAGCGCATCACATTATTGTAGCTTTCCCATCCTTATAAGGTACCCATTCACAGCTGGGTGGATTGGGACACATAGTCACAGTACTTTGCCACCATCTGTTCATTTACCAATGGGTTCATTTAATGCACAGGTGTGTGTACAGTACAGTAAGGGTTGTAACAACACTTAAAGAGTCTTCACACAAAGTTGACCTAAGGATTTTCGACCCGGTCACAGGTGGGCTTGATCCCAGCACCTGAAGCTGTATCACTAACATGGGACCTTAGACAGCTTGCCCCTGACACTCATGATGTCCCCAACCCTGTGTACATAAACATTAGGGTTATATATGATGGAAGAACTACAGAATCCAGCTAAAACTTTTATATCAACCCCTAGTCATTGGACATTTTCCCCTAAAGTTTTGTCCCACATTTAATTCCCCACATGTTACATTATATGTAGCTGATTTCTGGCCTCCCCAACGCCCCCAGTCATGAAATTGTTGGAATACTGCTAATAATGGTGTAAACCTATGCCTGCTCGCTCCCTCTCTCCGTCATTCCCTCACTCACTCAATGGCTTATTGTATTTCAGCAGCATTGTCAAATGCAGTAACATTCTATCGTGATGTGATGTACAGACCTGAGACATCCTCAACAAGGCCAACATTGTCATCCTCCAGGAACCCTGGGCTGCCAATCAACAATGGCAGGTAGCGGGTCACATATGGATCCTGTGCAGAATTTTCACAAATTATTATGGAATCATTCACAACATTAACACTCAGAGAAAAACTGAAAACGATCCAACCCTGCTTCACATACACCACTTAACAAGAGTTATGAAATATGGATACTACATGGATAAGAGAAAGGCAGTCAAAAAATTGTATTACATCCTGGCTGTCTTCCAAATACATCAATTCACATGGTGTGATTGTTTCAGCCTGTCTCACCTTGGCCTCCAGGATGGGATCTGCTCGGTAACCCCCTTCCTCATCCTCTGATTCAGAATCACCAATATTGGTATCCAGTCTCTCAAAGGCCTCATCTATGACATTTGTACCATATTGAAGGGCCTCTGTCACTTTAGGTATCAGCTCTGCTTCACGCTGCTCTCTGGTCTTCTCCTTGAACAGAGCACACATCACAAATACATACACATGGTGCATAGGGTCGGATCCAGCATTTGGGATTAACGGAGATGCTGTGCACCTAAAAATGATGAAATCCATGAATGTTTTCGATGGGGTGGGGGGTCAGTTTGCCTTGATCCACTGGTGTGTACATTAACATAAGACATATACAATTAACAGTGTAATTATGCACAAAAAACCCCATTTTACCATGGTTACTGAGGCCACATATCAGGATTGAATAAGAAATGGGGGTCAAGGTTTATGCACATCTCGTGCATTTATCCTAGACAGTGTCATATATCTACCATCTGTTTGACAGCTATACATCTTTTGTCCACTTTTTATCCAGAAATGCTGACATGATTTGCTAACTGGAACAGGAGACTGATGGTTTCTGAAATGTATACCAACACTAAACTCATATTTCCTTACATCCTTAAAACTAATCTCTGGGGTCCCCTCGTCATCCAGTTTTGAACGCCAAGATAAAATCATGACAATCACTGCTTAGTTCCTACACCTTTGGTATTACCTTGTATGCCAACTGACATTTTCTCAGCAACAAATCAGTTCCACAGAGTATTTTAAGCACATCCTTCTGTCCACAGAACTATTCATCATATTGTAATTAGACTATGACTGCCAGAACGCCAACTAACCTCTTGCTCTGACTTCTTTTCCTCTTCTTGGTCTGCATTGCTAACATCATCGTCATACACTCTCTGCACCAGAAACAACAACATATGCAAAAATCTGTGTACAGGCAATGAGAATGTGGACCAATATGAAAGACAGCATTAAATTGAAGGATAACATCTTTTTGTTTATAATCATGATAAATGATATTTTTTTCATGGCTTCTGTGTTTCTTTTTCCTCAACTGTCGCAAGCATAAGCCAGGTAAGATCATTTAAGCAACAAAGATGTCCTCCATGTCTTCAAGACAGAAGACAAAAACACACAGAACAGATACATAAAATCCAAGCAAATAATAAACAGAAAACATGGATACACACACAGAGGGAAACCATGAGAGATAAACCATGCGCTGAATACTATGTCTGTGACAAACTGGCCTGTCACTGTCAGATTAAACAGCCCAGGGGACACATTTGGCCAACATGTTTCATTTCTGAGAAACCCTGGAGTTCAGGATCACAGTCAAGGCGAACTTCAAACCAGTCGGCAGATCCTTGCAGGGTGAGACAACCCCTCTCTGCACATTGTGGTGCCTTACGTGACAGCCATCAATGTCCTAAACACTTGTATGGCAAATATCTCTACATTTATCAACATATGTATATATTTGTGAACATACATACTATGGATGTGAGGAGAAATTAAGACTACAGATCAGCATAACAGGTAATTTGAAAGCAAAATATCATTCCCACTGTTTTTCTAGCATTACTGAATTAACATAAACTTACATTTTCCACAAACTGAGTATTGGCCAGCATAATGAAGTCATTGAAGACATTGTTGACTCGAACTCCAGTCAGCTGTGGAAGACAGACATTTCAGTATCTTGTTATCAGTTATGTTCATGAAAATGAATTGATTCTGTTTCATTTTTCGTATTCTTTATATGACGCAAATTTAATTGGATGGCATGGTCTGACAGTTGCAATATTGTCATCATATATTTCATCCTGAACATTACAAAACAGTAGCCTTATGTTAACATACTTCTGGCAAACAAATATGGAAGTATATAAGACTTGATGTGAAATGCATCTCTTAAGATGAAAAGCTCAGTTCCAAGTTCAAATGACAATACACACTTAAGTGATGAGCTGATACCTAGTCAGTGTGGAAATGATTTAAAGATGGCATCTGCAGTGATCAGTGGCTGGGTTATTCAGTTTACAGTTTTACAATCTTGCCCAATTACATTTGCAGGTCAAACGAGCATCTAACCAAACCCTTCATTGACAAACTACAGAATAACTTATCTGCGATGAAACCTTGGCAACGCAACTCATGCAGACCTTGCTTCAACATGTTCATTGAAATGGTCTTCAGAGATGAAGGTCTACATAATCACATTCATGTTTTAACTCGGACAGAGTACTAACCTTGGCCTCATGTACAAGGCCATCCACTTCCTTCCCGATCTCGTGTGTTCGAGAGATCACCTTCTGGGAGAACTCCTGCAGGTACTGAAGCAGCTGCAACAGGGAAACAGAATTGGTAAGCTTCCATTCCTTTATCAGAAGTGTATGTGAGACCATCCCCCAAATCACAGGAGGGACGTCACACAAAATCGCTGTAAAAACGTTGTTTATGAAAAGAATTAAACAAACATTGCCACTGTCATTGACAGATGTTCGAGTTATTGAATGGCATGAATGAAAACATAAAAGGAAAAAATTAAATAGTCAAATTTTGAAAGAATGTGCAAAATTTAAGCAAAATTTGACAAAACTTAACAGCAAGTTTCACCTATGTGCATATTTTTCGGACACTTACATTTTGGTGTTATCTGAAAGTTCAATCATCTTAGAATCAGAACATAGAGTCAAAACATACATATGCATGCAGCTTTTGAGGCACATGAACATGTTTATCATGGTTAGAATCAGAGGATATAACCAGTAGAGGACGTAACGTGTACGCGAGACGGTCTCCCGTTACGTGTACAAGTGACTACCTGAGAGGGGGTCACTCATACGCGTGACTGCCTGATCACAGACAGGGAAATTCTGCATGTCACACAAAAACGCGTCTAAAAGTGTTATTTATGAAAATAATTAAACAAAATTTGCTATGGTTGTTGACTGATGGTCACGTTATTGGATGACGTGAATGAAAGCATAAAAAGAGGAAATTAAATTGTCAAAAAATGACAAAAAAGTGCAAAATTTGAGCAAAAATTGACGATATTTAACAGAGAATTTCACCTATGTACATATTTTTCAGAAACTTAAATTTAGTATTTTCTGAAAGCTCATTCATCGTAGATTCATAATATATATGCAGCTTCCGATGCACACCAACGCACACCTGTTTGTTATTGTGTTGAAACATGTTTACTTTCTTCGAAACTGCGCGAACCGTCTCGCGTAGAAGTGACTGGGTTACCGTGTCATTAATGGGAGGTAACTGATGCCTGACTAAATTGCTCAGTCAAAACATCCGTCTTGCGTCTTGGACTGTCCGAAGCATACGTAATTTACATGGCGATATTTTTCTTGCGTTACAACAATGAGGATATAATAAATTATAACAAAATCACGAATAACATTTTTTCATGCGGAATACTCTCTTTGTTGGAAGTATAATCATTGGAAAACACGACCACTTCTACCGATGTAAAAACAGTTTTACGTTTTATGTTTGCTGTTATAGCAGTAGATTTTAGACTTTTGACGGCAATTTTCACCTGTGTGCACATTTCACACAAACATGATCTTTATATTTTCTGAAAGCTTGTTCCATGCAGATTTACCTCGTGTAAGTACTTGTTCGTGTACACGAATGCACATAGGTGTACAATCGCGATGAAACACATCTACTTTCCACCCACCGCTCGGAACAGTCACACAAACGGCCTCACAATTTCATTACGCGTACGAGAGACGCTACCCAGAAGCACGAACAAAAGTAGTCAGGTTTTGACGGCAATTTTCACCTATGTGCACATTTCACACAAACATGATCTTGATATTTTCTGAAAGCTTGTTCCATGCAGATTTACCTCGTATAAGTACTTGTTCGTGTACACTCGCGATGAAACACATCTACTTTCCACCCACCGCTCGGCACAGACACACAAACGGCCTCACGATTTCGTTACGCGTACGAGAGACGCTTCCCAGAAGCACGAACAAAAGTAGTCAGTTTTTGACGGCAATTTTCACCTATGTGCACATTTCACACAAACATGATCTTTGTATTTTCTGAAAGCTTGTTCCATGCAGATTTACCTCGTATAAGTACTTGTTCGTGTACACGAATGCACATAGGTGTACAATCGCGATGAAACACATCTACTTTCCACCCACCGCTCGGCACAGACACACAAACGGCCTCACAATTTCGTTACGCGTACGAGAGACGCTACCCAGAAGCACGAACAAAAGTAGTCAGTTTTTGACGGCAATTTTCACCTATGTGCACATTTCACACAAACATGATCTTTCTATTTTCTGAAAGCTTGTTCCATGCAGATTTACCTCGTATAAGTACTTGTTCGTGTACACGAATGCACATAGGTGTACAATCGCGATGAAACACATCTACTTTCCACCCACCGCTCGGCACAGACACACAAACGGCCTCACAATTTCGTTACGCGTACGAGAGACGCTACCCAGAAGCACGAACAAAAGTAGTCAGTTTTTGACGGCAATTTTCACCTATGTGCACATTTCACACAAACATGATCTTTGTATTTTCTGAAAGCTTGTTCCATGCAGATTTACCTCGTATAAGTACTTGTTCGTGTACACGAACGCACATAGGTGTACAATCACGATGAAACACATCTACTTTCCACCCACCGCTCGGCACAGTCACACAAACGGCCTCACAATTTCATTACGCGTACGAGAGACGCTACCCAGAAGCACGAACAAATGTAGTCAGTTTCTGACGGCAATTTTCACCTATGTGCACATTTCACACAAACATGATCTTTATATTTTCTGAAAGCTTGTTCCATGCAGATTTACCTCGTATAAGTACTTGTTCGTGTACACGAATGCACATAGGTGTACAATCGCGATGAAACACATCTACTTTCCACCCACCGCTCGGCACAGACACACAAACGGCCTCACAATTTCGTTACGCGTACGAGAGACGCTTCCCAGAAGCATGAACAAAAGTAGTCAGTTTTTGACGGCAATTTTCACCTATGTGCACATTTTACACAAACATGATCTTTGTATTTTCTGAAAGCTTGTTCCATGCAGATTTAACTCGTATAAGTACTTGTTCGTGTACACGAATGCACATAGGTGTACAATCGCGATGAAACACATCTACTTTCCACCCACCGCTCGGCACAGACACACAAACGGCCTCACAATTTCGTTACGCGTACGAGAGACGCTTCCCAGAAGCACGAACAAACGTAGTCAGTTTTTGACGGCAATTTTCACCTATGTGCACATTTCACACAAACATGATCTTTCTATTTTCTGAAAGCTTGTTCCATGCAGATTTACCTCGTATAAGTACTTGTTCGTGTACACGAATGCACATAGGTGTACAATCGCGATGAAACACATCTACTTTCCTACTATTGGCCACAGACACACACACCGACCTCACAACATCAACAGACGTTCGAGAGGCAAAAGTAGTCGGTTTTGACGACGATTTTCACATGTGTGCCAGTTTCATAGAAACATTAACTTAACATGTTCTGAAAGCATATTCAATGCAGATTTACACCATACAAGTACTCGTTCATGTACACGAACGCACATAGGTGTGGCATCGCGTTGAAACACATCTACTTTCCTCCCACTGCTCGTCAGACACTCAAACCTTAGTCACAATTTCGTTACGGCTACGAGAGACGCCTTTGGCCACGGGAGCAGACCCGGTGCTCAATATGTTCACTCGCATCAAGTGGTAAGTAACTTCGGAGGACTGCATGACCTTTAATAGTTTAAACAAAATGTATTCTTGAACACACTGCATGCAGGAATTACCACTCATTTCCTTAAGTTTTATGTCATTGTCATCAACACGTAATATTATAGAAATACGATTTCTCGACTTTTAAACAGATGACGTGAATGTGATAAAAAAAGTGTTATTTAGACGGAGATTTATGTATTCATATATATTGTTTCCAGTCTAAGTAAACTTAGCCTCAGTACTTTTCCTTAGGCTCCACTACTGAGTCTAACAAAACCTTATGGGAGGTCGCGTCAGGTAACCTTTGGGACTTACCAATCAGAACACAGCTTTCCAAATCGCGAAAGTGGACATTCGCACACACCTTTTGAACTTTTTATCTCGAAAAGGTTCGTACCCGAACGATTCCGAATGTTATTTAGCGTATGATCGCTTCTGGGTGATTCACATTACAACCATGACAACAGAGTAAACTGTCTCCGAAAACAGTGTTTTGGCAATATTCAAGGGATCTCATCTTGCGGAAATATTAGCCAATGGTAACCATGTCAACAGAAACCCCAAAGCGTATATACCGCAGGTCAAATATCTGTATTTTCTGCGGATTGTTGTTTGTGGAGAGATCTGTGCCCCTTAAGTAGTAGCCGTTGTCTGATTGGTTAAATCTATATAACCGTCTCGCTATTGATTGGACGGTCATAGGTCGCTCAAAGGTTGCCTGATGCGACCTTCTGCTAGGGTTTGTTAAACTCAGTGGTGGAGTGTAAGGAATAACATTGAGACTGAGTTTACTTAGACTGACATTGTTTCAAAGCTGTATTATTACAGCAATAAATCAGTCGAGTCATCCCTGTTACACACGGAAGATGCCACTTCCCAGAGCAGATTTTGCTCACCTACATATCAACTGAATTTTTGTCACAACTGAATAAACATGATTCTGTCTTTTACCAGCTTAACAACACTAAACAAAATAGTTAGCATTTAATTGTGCGTTTTTAAGTTTACCACGGACGATAAAGGCATCGTAAGCAGGAAACTGCACCGTGACTGGCCGTGTCCACAAGACAGCCGTGTCATCTGTCTGCAAATATGCTGTCTCCAAACCCAGTAAATGGGTATCCAGTCTCCTACCTGTATATTCAGGGCTAATCAACTGCAGTCATAAACTATGCCTGACTGCATCCTCTTCATTCCGGCTTAATCATTGCTGGAAAACAGTGTCGTGTGTGATATTGCATAATCTGTGTGAAATATATTTGTGTTTCATTCTGTCAGGGGACAAATACAATTCGCCGTACTGAAGAATTTTGAACATGCACCTGTGTCCGAGAATATATAACTATTTCCATAGTTATACTAAATACATATAAAACATTCAGTGAAAGGTTACGTAATTATGACAAATAATGCAAAACTCCCTGGTATACACATATTTCTTCATTCTGCAGATGATGGCTGAAAAGGCTGTCCAAACCAACATGCTGGACTGTACCTGGGTCTGGTTGTCTTCCCCTGTCCATGCTGTCGTCCAGGAAGGAAACCCTTCCTATTTCACGCATATTCATAGAATATATATTTCTGTGTTGTCCTTTGAATGTATTGTTTTTATCTATGCATACTATTTAAACCATATACCAAAGTAAAAGAGAGGAAAGCCGATGATAGCGTTGACAACGACGCACAGCACTTTCAAGTACTCTTCGAAGATAATCAGTACAAGAATAACTCCTTCATACCAAAACAGAACACTTTGAAAAACACTATAACATTAGGCAATAAAAATCTGTTTATAAGTCGTCCAGTAATGTTATGGACAATATTTTGAGTTTGTAATCATGTGGAACAGTTTTACTCCTTTCTTCATCATGAATATGTCATCTCATTATCACGTGAGCGACCGTTATCACGTGATCAGTTCAATCGGAATGAAGTAAGAAAACGCTATTTTGCCCACCTCCATGCGACTTGAATATTTGTCACCACAAAATAAACATTTCTATGGCCTTTCACAGATTATCAAACACAAACAGGAAACGGAATGCATGTAATTAACATTTAATTACGTGTTTTCAAGCTATCATAAAATATACCTCGGACGACAAAGGCACCGTAAACAGGAAATTACACAATCGCCCCCCGTGTCCACCAGATAGCCGTGTAAACTGTCTGCAAACTCTGAAGTAACGTGCTGTACTGCATCACACCTGTTGCCGGTCTCCACCTGTATATTCAATGATACCCAACTACAGTAATTAACTATGTCTGGCCGCGTTCGGCCTAGTCTTCACTCCAGTGTCACGTGTGTGATACAATAAGTTGCGTAATCCAAATGAAAGTTAATTGTGTTGCATTCGGCCAAAAAGATGAACCAAGACAAGCACAATTCGCCGCACTGATGTATTTCAAATATGTACCTGTGTTTCATAACCATAGTTGTACTACATACATCTCAAACATTCAGTGAAAGCTTCATACATTTTCGTTTTTATAACAAATAATGCAATGTTCCCTGGAATGTGCGTGTCCCCTCATTCTGCCGTTCCCAGTCCAACGCAGCATGCAGGATTGTACACGGGGCTGGTTGTCTTCCACTGGCCATGCTGTCTTCCAGGAACGAAAACCTTTTCTGTTTCAAGCATATACAAAGAATATGTGTAAACAAGAAAGTCCCAGTTTTTACATGAAGTGGATCTGGTAATGTGTGTTGTTAGTTTTGTTGTAGAAAAGGTATGTGTGCAAATACGTATGTATTCGATCTAATTGAAGTTACCTGTATGTGTACAGGGTAAGTGAAACAACAGATTCTTACCTTAATATACTGTGCACACTGATGGGGATGGAGGAATGATGTCTTCCAGGATGAGGGATGTTAAGCAAATCGCCGACATGATGCACAATTCTTCAGAAAATGATGATTTGTAGAGTTAACATGAGCTTACCGAATGCGTAATGTATCCGCCAGGTCATGTGGAGTTTGATCGAAAGAGGGGGCGAAAGATATTACAACCTGCAGGCGGCGTTAAGTTTGCGTATTTAAATGTGTATTTTCGTACTTTTTCCTTTTCGAAATTATGTCACAAAGTGTGATTTCTGTTTTTAAATGCCTTTATCAAATCATGTCAATTTCCGAAGGCATAAATTAGGTTCAAGTTACTTACATGCATTTTCATGATCAACAAGTCATCATTCGCAAGCTGGACCGTACAGAGGAACACCATCCTCAACTTGCAATAAGCAAACACGAGATCACCAGAAACCTTATAACAGTTTGCGTCTAATTAGTTTGTTTTCTTCCCAACTTCTGTCATTTTACACAATGCACATCTATTTACGGTGGTCTTAAAAGAAACATCATTTCTCTTTCAAGAGGTTCAGAAACGTTTGCATTTGGTTCGGTTCCAATGGTGAACACTAGCTAGGACTACAAATCTGTTTGCTATAATCGTATTGGCAATGAAGTATTGCAGATTCATACCCGTGGAGATATTCAGAGAGATATGCATCATAGCCTAATTTTCATACATCAATAACATTTTTTTCAGATGTGTTTACAAAATAGTGTGTATACCGATGAAACTGCATGCTCACTTCCTTCGGATAACACCTCATATACGAGGGGTCCACGCTTCATTTGATTGGGTGAAACAGTTGCGCACGTTTACAGGGACTGTATGTTCTGTAAAACAGCATGCACGGCTAATGCGGGCATAACCTGATATGTACTCTGGAAGATACGATATCGACATGTCAACACCATGAGCTGTAATGAAATATCGAAGCAGGTATTCTAGTATAACACTAATTTTGATCAGTACGAGATGTCAGCTATGGCTGGCACCGCGAGTCCCTTTTTTCAGTGTGCTGTGTGGAGTAATACAATGGACGTACGTCACTTCCGAAAAATATGCAAATGATTTAATAGTTTTCGCAGGATTACTTTTGACGAAGTTGGCAAAGTTTTGATTCATGCAAGATGCGGTAGGGGTCGTATTACTTTCAAAATAGTCTGTAACTTTCTGCAAGATGAATACGTTGACATTTCCACCAGTGATACATTCAAATGAAATAAATCACCTTTTCATGAGCGATGAATTGATTTTTTTGTAATTGGCATGTGTAAACAGCCGACCTTGGGCGTGGTATTCTGCTTTCCCGATGTTTTCACGTGCCGAAAAAATCGAAAAATAGAGAGGTCCAGTATGCATCAACCTAGGATGATTGTAAATATTTTGTCGGACAAACAACTTGTATTTTGCAAGTTGTAATCTGCTAAGTGCAAATGACGAAAGCGTGGCATCCGAGATCGAAAAACCTGTTCATTCACGACTGTCAAGTACCCCACCACCCTTGGGGATTTTACGGGACGCTTTAATTACCCTGCATCGTGTTCGCACCCAATCGAGGTGGTTCCATGGTGATTGAATTAATTAGGGGGAAGCGCTTCAGTTAGTACCGTGGAGCGCACCGTCTCGCGGACAAGAGACGATAGGCCGTCTCGCGTACACGTTACGTCTCGGACTGATAACAAACAGGAAATCCAGAAACAACTTTTGAAATCCAATATGGCCTAATTCACATTTTATGGCATAAAAAGCTGAAGTTCATTCTGCATCTACTAAAACTATCATCAAATTTAGTAAAACTAAATTGATTATGATCAGTTGACATGGTGAAGATGTTTTAAAAAGTACAAGAATGGTAAAATTGAAGAGTAAATCATCTGGAAGGCCAATGAACATTCAAACATCACCATTCATCTTACCCCTGCATCCCCAGCTAGTGACCAGTTGTTGGCCTCCTTTCTCATCTCCCCCACTGTCCACGGTCGCTCCCATGATCGGACCCCACCCTCAGCTGCTGGTACACTTGCTGTCTGTAATATTTCAATTCTTCATTATTGGCATTGTGAAATCAGATCAAGTTAAATCAAGTGTGTAATTTGTCACTTCATTGTGTATTACCAGGGCTCAATTTAGTGCTTTGTTCCTTGTACTGATGCAACCCAATATAACAAAGTGCAGCTTAGTTATTAGTGTAACTTGCAATTGGTGCATCTCAGTTTTTTGAGAAATAAATCAACAAAACATCTAACATCATAAGCATAAATATGTCAGTTCATGTTCGTCTACATTTTCAATAGCTACGGCATCAAAACATTTCTTTTCATAGACGTGTTTTGGAGATGACAGCTTATGTAAACTGGAAATCGCAGTTTCTCTGTACTGCTATGGTTTCCTGGGTATTACAATATGGACATATGTTCATGTTCACTGAATCACTTATCACACTATGTTGCAACAGTTTTCATCTTAGGTTGCACCTGGTGCAAGTAGCTTAAAATCTCTTAAATCATGCCCTGATTACAGGGATTCTGTGGGCAAAGACAGTGTGTGAATTATATTCAACAATATTTAATAATCCTCTGATATAATCCAAGTCTCTCAGTATCCTTACATGGTCATTCAGTACAACAGGAGCTATAACTACCATAAATCTTAATATCATAATTATATTAAAAACCATACCTGGCATTACAATCATACACAAATGACCTTTTTGGTACACATTATCAAAATCCACTACATACTCCTAGGTCACATGTAGATATAGCATCAAAATCAGGTAATATGATACACCCAGCCTATTTAGTCCAAAATATCTTAATTCACAAGCATGTAGAAAGATATTTTTCCTTGTTAACTGATTAGTTTAGATTTTTCATGTCCTCTTGTCAATGCATTATGCATCAATTAACAAGGCTCGATTTAAAGAAATGAAATCACTTTGCATCCGGTGCATCCTTAGGTAGCAACCATGTTGCATCAGACAAAAAAGGTATGAAATCTTGTATAAAATATGAGTTTTGGTAATGATAGTTTAGAACATCATAATAAAGAAATCTGGGATTGATAAGATTAGTTATCTTACTTTCTAAAATTTCATGAACAGGAAGTCCTTCAGTTACTGCTCATACAGTCTTTGGAGTCACTTGATGTTGAACATTAGTTCCTTGGGTTCCACCAGTGCAAGTTACAAAGCATTAAATCAAGCTCTGTCAAAGATGCATGTACAAGGATAGAAATTCAGTTTTCTTAAGGGTGCCACTGAGTCCCTGATAGATCATTCAAGTGTGTCTTTGTTGAACCAATCAAACTTAAAACAATACAGCGATGATGTCATTTTAATTGATTGTTGTTGTTTAATACTTGTTTAGTAAACATCAGCCTGTAATGCTGAATTTCATAAACACTATCAAAACTTGAGGGGCTTCATTTGTCCTGGGCCCATAAACTAACCCACAAACTATGTTATCAACCAAAACAGGATTTCCTGCTATAGCCATTGACATTCAAATGGCCATGCCCATGTTAAGCTTTGAAATGGAGAGTGGCACAGACAAACAGTTTTATGGGGTGAAGAAAATGTTTTGAATAATTTCAAAGTCAAATACATCACATTTTCAGTTAAGTAAATTGATCGTGGCACAGCATGTACAATCCAGGGCATATTGAAAATATTCCATACATTTAACCTGGTCCAAGTTGTTTCATGACTTAATCTGTTAATACCCTTCATGAGCAGCTACAGACATTAAAGGAACACTAAACTCAATTTATTGGTACTCTTTTTATCACTGCATATGAAAGACTTCTGGTTAGTCATAAACGAAACACCATTTTTTTTTTTTTATTTTTTTTTTTTAACCACAAACTTGTGGTTAATTAATACTAAGTGCTTAAAAGTTGCTAAAAAGCCGTCTGCTTTTCTCTCACCCGCAAACCCGTGAAGGTCCCGGGGTAGAACAGGCCTTCAGCAACCCATGCTTGTCATAAAAGGCGACTCAGCTTGTCGTAAGAGGCGACTAACGGGATCGGGTGGTCAGACTCGCTGACTTGGTTGACACATGTCATCGGTTCCCAATTGCGCAGATCGATGCTCATGTTGTTGATCACTGGATTGTCTGGTCCAGACTCGATTATTTACAGACCGCCGCCATATAGCTGGCATATTGCTGAGTGCGGCGTAAAACTAAACTCACTCACTCACTCACTCACTCTCACCCGCAAAAGAAACCGCAGACAGGTTACGTAACTCTGTCGCCAGAGCCCTTCAGTGACGTCATAGAAGGAACGGTTTCCAGTTAAATGTATAGAAAATGTGTAGGAAGCTCGTCATTTTGCTGATTTCTTGACGTCACCAAAGACATGCCGAATTGTTGTGTTGCTGTCAATTGTTCCTCTGGGTCGGGTGATTGTGTCACTATGCACGGATTTCCACCAGACCCCGTACTTTGTGATTAAATTGGTTGTAAGTGTGTGCGAAGCAAGCGTGTGGAAGCCTGTGATATATACTAAATCGGATGGTTCGCCCCCTACCACGCTTCCAGGACAGAAAATGGAGTTTAAGTTTCATTGAGTTTATAAAATTAAGACTGCTTACTACACATTGCTGACCAAAAGGATTTTGCATGGATATAATGCTTTCTTCCTCGGAAACGAGGTTGTGGTGGAAGTGACAATATTATCGTAAGTAACATTATATTGACCCCTTATATTGACCGATTCCAAGAGTGAAATTGTTATGTTATAAGCAATGTCATGTAAAATCCTAATGTCCATCAATAGAGTACATAGTTTACTACTAGTAGAAAGTAATTTTGATTTTGTAAGTCGGTGAAAACAAACTTAAATAGCATTCATCCTCAGACAGGGCGCCGCCATTTTTCAAAATCGTGAAGTCACGGGCTAAAGTCCGTTAGAATTATTGCGATTATCATTTGTTCTCATCAAGTTAGAAAATGAAAACTACTTTTTACTGGTAGTTAAATATACACTTGAATCATGGCCAAAAGGATTTTGCATGACACAACTGTTAACATAAGGACTTCTTCCAAGGAAGCAAGGTGGCAGTTGAAGTGACATTTATATTGCAAGCAATGTTATAATGACCTCCACCTCACTTCCAAGAGTGAAATTGTTATGTTATAAGCAATGTCATGCAAAATCCTATTGTTCATCAATACAATAAATATTTTACTACCAGTAGAAAGTAATTGGCCATTTGTAAGTCGGTGAAAACAAACTTAAATAGCACTCATCCCAAGACAGTGCGCCGCCATTTTTGAAAACCATGAAGTCAAATGCATTTGAATTAATGAGATTATGTATGGTGAGTTAGAAAATCAAAACTACATAAATATGTATTTGAATCATTACCAAAAAGAGTTTGCATGACACAACCTGTAACAAAACCCAAGCGAGGTCAGGGTCAAAGTGAAAATACTGCGAGATAAATTTCTTCACTGGCTAAATTTACTTGGTTTGTAACGTTCACTCACCAGTATGTAGACACTTGTCAATATATGTCTTTATAGTTGGTCTCCTAATCCTAATTACTCTATAATCATACTTGTATGCATTTTGAAACTTAATAAATAAAGCGATCTGCGAATGTATAACAGGAATGTAATATGTAGACATTTCATAATTTGCCTATATGAATCAAAATTCGCACTCACGCCCTATTGTATGTCGTCTGCATCATTACACTTAATGACGAAAGCAATGATTCTGTTGAAAGCTACGACAACTTATTAAAAACAAAAATGCAAAAATTAAAATTAAAGTTCTATGAACAAGTGATGTGTCTTTTAACAGTCTAATATACGAAAACATGATGTATCGTTTCAGGTTTTTCACACTGCTGTATAGTTTCATTGGTTACCCAAGATAGCACACCTGGCAACTAATTGCATAATGTGCGTCATTCTTTTTAAAAAGTTATTTAGTTTGCCAATAATGAGCAATCAATGTACTGGCGGTTAATCCTTTGAAAGAAGGGTGTTGTTTTACATAGACACAGACACGACAGAGTGTATTCAGTATAGATTAGTAAATGTACATACATAAACACTACCTTTTGACGAATCCCCCATTTAAATCCCCATAAAACTAATTAATCAATCGGCGTGTTATCGGGTAATCATTTGATCGATCAAGACACAAGAAATGCCAAATGGGGGCCTTTGTCGGGTAATCTGAGTGACGTTACCACTAATTATACTTGTTATAAATTCATTAACCAAGCATCAAGTGAATGATAACAAATAACGTGTAGGTTTATACCACCTAATACAGATTACTACACCAAGTGATTTTGACAGAATCGTCTATGAAAACAAGGGTTGTAGCTCGAAAACTAGGCAAACCAGAAGACAAAACTAAATGATAGTAGATTGTGAGAACATATAGCTTCCTTTTTTCTCAACAGCTTTCGCGATTTCAGGTATGTGCAAACCTGTAAACGAAATAGTTTAACCCCTGAAATGTAGATGAATACTGTACAGACCCTCATTTCTATACCCACTATTACGTCACGGAGACGCGCCGCTCTGATTGGTTGAAATTTTGTTTGCGGCTGAGAATTGTGCACTGTTGACAAAAAGGTCAATTTAAGGTAATTAAAGATCGAAATGAGCAGTTTTAATGATGGGGTTTCATTCATAACGATGTCAGCAAGTGATTTTGCATTTGTACCCTATTAGAGTACATGTGACCTTTAAAGACATTGGTCCTCTGAATCATTGAATATTGTCGTCACGGAACAAGTAGCCAGTGCCAGACCTATAAAGGGATTGTTCAAAAGGGCCTTTTATCAACATTGGTTGAAATGCAATTCAACACCACTCACAGCAATATTCCAGCTATAAGGTGAGAGTCTGTAATTAATCAAGTCTGGATCAGACAATCTAGTGATCAGCATTATGAGCACTGATCTACATAGGACATTGATAAACAAGACCTAGACATATTAGAGCATTATGCATATGATGACACTGACAATAGCCAACATAAATGTTGAGGAATTATTTCTATATCAGCGTCAGGAGTTTTCGACAATTTATGGAAAAACATACTTATGGTCTTTGATATTTTTTAAAGTTTTGATTTTATTAATCTTGAGTGATAGAGGGTATTCTTCATTTTCACATAAAAGTATCAAGTGTTCTCTCTACATCTGGGGATTTAGTGTTTTCAACAATGAGGCATACTTTTCTCTCTGCACTGCAAGGGGGTGTTGAGATCATGTAGCTATCTGTTCACATATTGTCTCTAGTAGTCGACCAAACTCACTGAATTTTTCGCTTGCTATTTTGGTTTATATAGACAGTTGATTTTGCAAATGAACTGATATTAACGATTAATAATATTGATGTTTGCTTTTTATATAACCTAACTTCCCGATTTCCACTGTCATTAAATCTTGACACGACACAACGAACAACATCCGCCCTATCAAACAAACTGCTTGTACACTATGATCACACAAATACTCCCCCGACAAAGCGAGTGTAACTTGGGCTTAGAATTCAGCTCGCTTTGGGATATGCAGTAGTCTGTATTTTTTATTCTTTAGTTTAGTTATCGACAGTACTTCAGTAAGTTGCACCCTTGACTCAAAAACGATATAAGGGCCTACAGAGTTCATTCATGACACAAAACTCAAGCAATGATTTTATTTTACACACTTGCAATAAGCACACACCATTCAATATGCGTCACGTGCGTAATATTCAATCTCATTATCCGTGACTCTGTTTGGCAATATGACAAGACAGATTACGTGACTCTATGCCACCTCAAGACAACTAGTACACAGATGCGCCATGAGTAAGATGTGACTCTCATCGAGACGTGTACCCAAACTAACGTCACCTCCCCACGCTTCATGTATTTTCACCCTGCAGTGTTTACCTGTGCCGCGGTTCCCTCTGTGTACTCCCCTTCGCCTGTGGGAGGTGCGGGCGGCGCCATTTTGAATTAAGTGTCATGTGATTCTCCATAAACTTCCGGTTTTGTTGTGTTTACGTCAAGTACAAGGTGGCGATGACAGGTTCGAATCGCGTGTTTGCCATTATAAGAAGGATATGATAACCAATAAATAATATCATAACATTGCATACTTGTATTCCTGTATCCATAATTTATAGATATTAATAGAATTTTAAAAAAATATTTCCTTTAGTCTTTTAACACTTTCAAAACACCAGCACACTGGTAAATATATAGAGAATCTCACCCAAGTGTCTACTGATATCAAACATGTCAACACAAGTTGATAAAGTAACAAATATCCGACGTTTGTCGAGGATAATTTTACCTTGATCAACGAGTATTAATATAACTCATATTAGCAGACACAAGGGTGAGATTCTATTTATCAGTTTATCATCCTCAATCATTCTCCATTATTTTTCAGTGAAAGATGTACATCTCTGAACACAGCCCTGCCATTAGATTTGCAATGAAGCGATGTCATAGCATTGTGACGTCATCACGTTCATGAAGTCATTGCATTGTAAAGGGCATTGTGAGAAATCTACCGTCAAAACGATGTCTCCACACATGCGTTATTTCCTGTGGAACACAGTTTTGGATGATAAATATATATATATGATCCATCCCGCGACCTCCACAAAAAATGAAACTCTCTTAACTGGTAGACTAATATGGCAAGCCGTTTTCACATTTATACAGGAATTACAGATATCTTCAATTGTTTTAAAGATATCTACATTATATTTAAAGATATCAATACTGATTTAAAGATATCTGAATAACTGAAGATATCTCTAATCAATTTCACATAACCAAAATATAATTACTGATATCTCAAAATGTTATAGAGATATCAAGATAATATTTCGTGATATCTCTAAATGTTTTAAAGATATCTGCAAAACAATTACGATCATAGTGTACATAATTGTATTCGAAATTAATTCAAGATATCTTGAATGCACCAATGCGCCACATTTTTACAGTCTGTTTCTGATAGTGTTCTACAGTGGCGGTGCGCAATGTTCATTCGAGCTTTCATTTCCGCCGTTTTTTCACTTTAAAAGAACGAAAAACCTTTAGGGGTTTTCATACACTTTTTAGTTTTGTGCGGAACACCAAATTCATTCTTTGAAAAACTTGTGGTTAGTTAATACCGAGAGATTAAAAGTAACCAAAAAGTCGTCTGCTTCCCTCTCGCCGGCTAACGAAACCACAAACAGGTTACGTACATCTGTCGCCGGAACACTGCAGCGAACCGCTGCATGTCATGTAAAGAAGGGCCCGTTTTCGGTTACCTTTACACATGTATATAAAATATGTAACAAGTCCGTAATTTTGCTGTTTTATCGACGTCAACAAAAACATGCAATCATTGCTTTGCCCTCAAGCCAGGGGTCGGGTGACGGTGTCACCATGCACAAATACTAGTATCCATCGGACCCGCAGTTCCTGCTTAATGGGTTGTTTGTGAAGCGAGCGTTGAAGAAGCCCGTGGTATATTTTAAATCCGATAGCTGGACCCTCCCTTGCTTAAAGATAGAAAATGCTGTTAAAGATTTGTTTTGATCACGACAAAAAAAAAACAAAACAAAAAACAAAACAAAAACTAAAAGTACTTACTAGTTGTAGTAAATGCTTAATGACCAAAAGGAGTTTGAAACTCACCTCGCTTTCAAGAGTGAAAATGTTATCGTTTAATCAATGTCCTGCAAAATCCTATAGGACAAAAATTAAATACGTATTTTACTTCCAGTAGAAAGTACTTTCGATTTTGTTAATCGGTGGAAATACACCTTAATGGCATTTATTCTCAGACTGGCGGATGTTAGCCACTGGGCGCTGCTACATTTTTTTTTAAAATCGTGGCGTCACGGGTTAAATTCAATTTGAGAAATTGGGTTTAGACAAACCAGTAAACAAGACAAATTATCCTCGGAAATGTACATGAATTCTACAGTGCCCCACATAGGCATAAATCACGGTGACCGCCCCTCTGATTGGTTGAATGGCGAGACAAAATTTGTCAAAAAGGTCGATTTAAGACATTTAAATGTCGAAATGAGTAGTTTTAATGACGGGTTTCATTTTTGTAACGTGCCAATAAATGATTTATACGATTGTAACACTCCTCTCCTCCCCCCCCGCACACACACACACTATAGAGTATATGTTTATGTTATAATTATATTTGCGATAAAGATTGTCTTTTTCTGACGCACATTTTCATAAGTTCGTTGCATATGTATGTTGATTAGTACACATCTAACCTGATTCCCATTCAAGGTATAAACATATTGATATTTGAGATAAAGCTAATGGATTCCCCAGTTCTAATTGTCTAAACAGCTTTGATTTAAATGAAGTACAAATATTGTCTCACAACCACAGCTCATTAGAACATGGCCCTGTGATTTGGCACACGGGTCTGTGACACTGTGATGTAAACACCCGGTGAGTCTATCCAGAGAAATGTACTTCATGACTGTAATAATAGTTACTACTGAATTGCTTATCATGAATTTAAGTTTGCTTGGATTTTGAAATCTAACTTTGGGGAATAATTGCTAGCATTGCGTGCCGCCAATGCTGAACACATACAGAAATGTCAACAAGTCAGCTCGTTACCGTTGATACAAGAATTGAACGGTTTACCGGCCTATTAATATCTAAATTTGTGGTCATAATATATGATATCTGGGAGTACATCCATACCAATGTTTTAGTCAAAACCCCACGGGAAATATTTCTAGAACGTCACGAGAAAATACGAGGGATAGTTGGAGACGAGAATTATCTGAAGAGGGTTGTGGTGACTTTTTACGTCGCATTGACATTATTTCGACCATATAGCGACGAATCTGGGTAGGATGTACAAAAGCGGTGTTCTCGGCCACGATGCAGGATCATGTCTTGACAGTACAGGACCGCTTCTCGGCTCTCGGCGTGTGCGAGGTGCACATGCATGGTCACCCGCCATTTTCCGAACCGGAAGTATTTAACGGATATGTAGCCAGAAGTATTTGAAGATATCTTGAAATTGTTTCTATTCAAGATATCTTTAATTAATTTCAAGATATCTCTCTTGCAATTAAACACATCTTCAATTCGATTCGAGATATCTTTAAAGCAATTTTAGATATCAGTAATCCCTTAATATATTTTCTCTATTTGAGATATGTTTAATTAATTTCAAGTTATCTCTAATCCAATGCTAGATATCATTATGTATTTTTAAGATATCATGAATATGATTCGACATATCCTTAATTCAATTCGCGATATCTTTAATTTCATTGGAGATATCAATAATTATCTCAATTCGAGATATCTTCAATTCAGTTCAAGATATCTTCAATTCAAGATATCTTCAATTCAGTTTAAGATATCTTTAAAACAATTCAAGATATCTTTAATACCTTAATAAATGTGAAAACGGCTTGCCATAGATTTACCCAAATCACACACACTGTGTTCTCAGTGCTGTGAAAGCCGTGGTTGCTCAGTGGATTAGATCTTTGGTGGATTCGGATCACGGGTGGGACCTGAAATTGTTCTGGAATCTGTTCTTAAATGAGAAAGTGTAATTCCAATTTAACATATATAACATGTTTCACATGGCCACTTTCTAAATGACACTGTGTATTCATTCTTTTCAAACAGAATTAATAACAGAAATAGTTTGTAGATGGGGAATTAGTTTCAATGATATTGCACTTAAGCATAGTGATAAGTAGATATATATTCAGAAGCGCCCCCACGAGGCAATGGAGACCAAGCTCATGACGCCAAGGGACACAACAAGTGCATTCTCAACGCCGAATGAATGCGCCATGTCCACTGTTGTGTTGCGGGAACATAGTTCGGTAAGTCATGTCGACTGTTGTGTTGCTTGTGATAGTTAAGTAGGCCACGTCGTAGTTTTCCTACATTTTATAGTTCAGAAGGCCATATCGACTATTGTGCCACATTTACATAGTCCAGTAGGCAATGTCGACTGTTGTGTTGCATGTTATAGTTAAGTAGGCCACGTCGATTGTTTTCCAACATTTTATAGTTCAGAAGGCCATATCGACTATTGTGCCATATTTACATAGTCCAGTAGGCCATGTCGACTGTTGTGCTACATTTACACAGTTTAGTGACCCGTGAAGGTCCCGGGGTAGAATAGGCCTTCAGCAACCCATGCTTGCCATAAAAAGCGACTATGCTTGTCGTAAGAGGCGACTAACGGGATCGGGTGGTCAGACTCGCTGACTTGGTTGACACATGTCATCGGTTCCCAATTGTGCAGATCGATGCTCATGTTGTTGGTCACTGGATTGTCTGGTCCACACTCGATTATTTACAGACCGCCGCCATATAGCTGGAATATTGCTGAGTGCGGCGTAAAACCAAACATATCACTCACTACATAGTTTAGTAGGCTATGCCGACTGTAGTCCTACTTGTACATAGTTCGGTAGGTCATATGCCGACTGTAGTCCTACTTGTACATAGTTCAGTAGGTCATATGCCGACTGTAGTCCTACTTGTACATAGTTTAGTTGGCTATACGCCGACTGTAGTCCTACTTGTACATAGTGCAGTAGGCCATGCCGATTGTAGTCCTACTTGTACATAGTTCAGTAGATCATGCCGACTGTAGTCCTCCTTGTACATAGTTCAGTAGGTCACATGTCAACTGTAGTCCTACTTGTACATAGTGCAGTAGGTCATATGCCGACTGTAGTCCTACTTGTACATAGTGCAGTAGGCCATGCCGATTGTAGTCCTACTTGTACATAGTTCAGTAGATCATGCCGACTGTAGTCCTACTTGTACATAGTTCAGTAGGTCATATGCCGACTGTAGTCCTTCTTGTACATCGTTCAGTAGGTCATGCCCATTGCAGTCCTACTTGTACATAGTTCAGTAGGCTATGTCAACTGTAGTCCTACTTGTATATAGTTCAGTAGGTCATACCGAATGTAGTCCTACTTGTACATAGTTCAGTAGGTCATACCGACTGTAGTCCTACTTGTACATAGTTCAGTAGGTCATACCGACTGTAGTCCTACTTGTACATAGTTCAGTAGGTCATATACCGACTGTAGTCCTACTTGTACATAGCTGTCCGTGAAACGGTACAATGACTAACACATACCTGTTATTGTATTGTGTGGCAGCTAGTGTTCACCTGACTTTCAGTTACCCAACCAAATACCTGTTGAACGTATAGTCAGCACAACACACTGGTTCTTCTCCCAGAACAGTTTATTTACAAGTAACAATGGTAACGATATCTAACAAATCATGCAGTAAAGGCACTATAAATCTATAACAAAAAATAGAACAATATAAACTGACGTAGCTACGATAATATACCTCTTCTATATCTGCAATTTCAATGGAAAGCGCAACAAAACATATGTAAGAAAGAACACAAGTTCTACATCAATATATTACGATATAACCTTGTGTTTAAAGAGACCGAATACAGCACCGCCGACAGACCATTTAGGGATCTCACCACTATTCAGATCTAACCCAAAACGGATTACGAGTCATGTCCAAAAAGATTGTTTCGAATGTAATTAATACTGTAAGAACAAAACACAAGATAAATAATAATATTATACACAGCATGACTTATGGAAATAGTAATGTAATGTACGCGAAAATTAAGCCGCGCGAAAATAAATGATTTTACAGTATATCATATACATAACATCAGGTGGAAATGGTTACATGGTTATAACCACGTTCATAAACACATGATCCACGACACACTGGTTATAAGTATAAGTAAAGAGATGTTAATCCACATAAGTGAATTGTGTCTGGAAAATATAACATACTCTAAGGTTGTCCTGTAGCATAGCAAAGAATTATGCCATACAACCATCGTTATCTTTTGAATCATGATGGCAAACAATAGACAATATAAAAATACAATTTACAATAAAATATTAGTATCTGTAGCAACATATACATGATATAATAATAGTTGTATCTAACCACATGTTTGTCTAATAATATCTTCTATTTATTTGGCTAGTCACAACTAGCTCCGAACAGGGCAATGCAGAAGGAACGGTGCTGCTTGGAGAACATATGAACTTCGTCACCCTGTTCTGTTCACACTGTCAGAACCTTTAACGCTAACGTTGTAGTCATAACACATAGTACTATAAATGAGTTAATATGGGGGGTTCGAACCTGGACTGTGCGCGTTGCAAGAGAACACATCTAGGTCAAACAACAACGCAAACGTTACAGTCTTCAAGTCATACCTAAACAAGCATATATGCAGTCGAATATTATTCCTGCTTTCGAGGCGTATTTAATTAACATAAAAACTAAACAAACGTAGTAAGAATAATTATTATGTTTAACACCGTGATGTACTTATAATGTTTTTACAGAACCCTCGCATAGGTAAAAAAAGTCAGTCTGTGTATTTGTTTGTGAACAGCTACATTACAGAACACAGGTACACCGACTGCAGCTGTTAATGCAGTACTGGCACAGTGCCAAGCCACTCCGTTGCCATGTCGGGGTGGTATGACATTCTAGGGGATGGCTCTCACTCTGTCATTGGCTATATGTAATGCTATTTGTACATAAACTGATTGTTAATAATGAATATACATTATGCACCGTTATGCTGCTTATAAATAGATGGTGAAAATCGACTGCGTATAAATAATATGATTAGATACATAAGTTAAAGGCAATGAATGTCAATCATTTCTCTATATATCTACTGTTATATCATTATGCACTCAAAAGATGTAGTCAAAGCAAAATCAGTTGTAATCAAGACATTATTCTTATTATTTTATGTTGTGATTTCTGTAAAAGATAATTTAAGATTTCTAATTTTGCTATATCGAACTGGTAACTGGTTGAATGTTTAGAGCATACTGGTATTTCTTGGGTTGAGCATACTGGTATTTCTTGGGTAGAATGTTTAGAGCATACTGGTATTTCTTAGGTTGAATGTTTAGAGCATACTGGTATTTCTTGGGTTGAATGTTTTAGGTGTACTACTACTTCTTTGGGATGTATAAGGTAAATTGGTATTTTGGTGGTTGAATGGTAAGGTGTACTACTATTGCTTTGTGTTGAGGTGTACTGGCAATTATTTGGACTCAATGTAAAGACTGAACAAGGATGTACGTGAATTAAGAATTGAAAGTGTACTGACATTAATTAGGGTTGAAGACACCCGTTGACACCCAGTCGAGAAAACCACCTGTTTAAAAAGAGAAGATTGAAGATTGACATCTCGTCTGGATGGTTGGCACAATGTTCATATGAAGTCTGTACCATCAACAACATCCATAAGTTCAGTTATATACCAACATGATGACATGTTAATACAGTGACAATTACAGATATATATATACACACACACACACACATACATACGCACGCACGCGTGCATGCACGCATATATGTGTGTATGTGTGTGTATATATGTGTGTGTGCGTGCGTGCGTGCGTTTGTGTACGTGTGCGTACATATGCAATATTTTCAATGGTGGCCAAAAGTCCTTGAATATAATTATCTATCGGTATGCTTTGACAGTGGGTGTAAAAAATATCATTGGCATTCTCGTCTTTGGTGAATCAACAGCATTGCCCTCTGCCGATTTCGTACTTGACTCCAGCCTTTACCTTCACACCAGGCTTAATACTGCTCGGTTATATAGATATATCTGTTTTAACGTACTGGGGCCTCACTTTCACACCATGCATGGTCTGTAGTAAACACTGTGTGTAAGTCAGTTGTAGATGCAAATGTTATTCCAGCGTAGCAGAAAACATCCAGGCCACGTGACCCTAGTAATAACGATCCATTCAGAGTATCCTCTTTCATGAAAGCAGCGTTCACGTGCAGCACACAGCACACAGGAACACGAAGCCGAAAGCGTTCCACAAACATGCTGCTATGGCCTCCAGTACGAAGCCAGTCCTGAACTTCCATCTGATGGTGGTGATGGTGTACTCGTTGCCAATGCCGCGACGGGGTATTTCATGTTCCCTAGGGGGCAAGCTGGCTCCGTAGATTATGATTGTCACGAGCATACAGAATCCTGAAAATGAAAATAGATGGTCTACGATGGTTCAACGTAAATTATAATGTTGAATATAAAGAATTTTCTGGATTTCACCTTTTCATCCTTTAATACAACGTTTCTTGGCCTGTTCCGGGCCCATCATCAGGTATAACTACCATGAAATCCAGGAAAGTCTTTATGTTCATCAAACAGCATCTCCCAAAATACCAATTAGACATGTAAATGATAACGTTGACCCAATGTTAGACCGCCAGACGGGTAATTAGGCGCCGTATTTCACCATGCAGAGTGTGGACCAAATCCCACTCGTATCCTGAATATGAGTCAAGGTTTTCTAGCGTTGATCATAATCCTTACTCGTCCGTTACGTCAAAGAGGTAAATGTTCACCTCCTGCATCAAATAAGGTTACTCCAACACTGGGCCAACACACGATCATATATTAGTATTAACTGAAATATTGTTTATCCTTGATCTTAGCCCCTCTATACTCAGACTAGTCTGTCTCACAGTCCCCGAACCACATCATTTACCCTACTGCCTAGCACCCCTCCCCCCCCTCCCCCCTTGCAATGTTTACGCTCGAAATGAAGCAAGTCTAGATTCCCTCATCCCTGGTCTCCCTGGAGCTCCTTATCATTTTATATGGGTTTCTTTGTCAGTATCAAAATTGTTTGTATACTCATAGGCTAAACGTTAGTCTGTTCTCAGACAGAGAAGTCAGCCAGTAGGACCCTAGCCGAAGGCCGTATTCACATTCGACATGACAGTATTTCCTGATAGTTTGTTATTGTTCTTTGTCACGGTAATAACTCTGAATGCCCTATGCAGGCGTATTTCAATCCATTCACCAGTTTCAGACGAAACGGCATAAATAACTAGCACAGACTATCTGGGACTATAATAGACAGAAAGTACAAATCGAGGTAACATACAAGTACGTGATGACTAGATATCATTCACGCACAACGCATCATGCACCCACTATGAACTCGGGGAACTAACTTGGTACACGGTGTGAAAACATTGTGGGTAAATAAAAACTTCACTGACTCACAAGGTGGACATGATGGTATGAGGAGAAGCCACAACGATGTGAATAGTGACAAGGCTCCTAAACAGCACAATACTGGGAGGTGTCTGTAAGAACCACAACAGCCTGTCTGCTACCGGAGGTAGAACTAGTGTGGGTTGTGGGTTGTGGGTTGTGGGTTGTGTGGGTTGTTGTCCTCCTACCCGTCCCAAGACTGACTGGCCTCACCGATATACCTCCATGACAGTGTGGGTTCTGATCGTTGAAACACTGAAGCGGGTCGTTGATCACGACAATACGTCACAGTGACATAACTATGGGTTGATGACCACGGCTACACACTCCGATCTATCACAATCAGATGTATGTTGTTCATCCATGCTACTCACTCCCATTAGTACCCACACTGCACTGGCCAATATGAGATGCTGAAAGCTGCTACACGGAACACCATATACCATGCTGGCAGGCCCCACTTGTTGAAAATCATGCTACACCCAACTCCTCGATCTAACATATTGGTTGGTTTAGGTTGTCGATGGCACTCACCGCCAATGTACCAGATCGGCAGAAACACCTTGAAGATGACATCTTCGTCCCAGGGCCCGAGCGCCATCACAAGGGAGAGAACTACGCACACTACACCGAAAAACAAACCAAGAACTGCAAATGCCTGCGTTGCCCTCACCCATCCTGCAAACAGAAAGCAAAGGGCACAAAACAGTTGGCAAATATTTATATCTTCGAAAAACAGAAACACAATAGAGTATTACAAACATATCAGTTCATACACTAATGGCACCAACACGGATTGTCCCTGAACAATATGTTTTCTGTTCCTCCAAGCCTTCGCTAATGGAAAAGTCCTTAATAAAGCAAGATTTGTCACCGACGTAAGGTCTCCTGAACGTCCCACCTTAAAACGCAGATGGACGGGTGGGGGTTGTGCGGGTGTCTGTGCTTTTCAGATTAAAGTGAGTTATTTCTTAATCATAATAGTGAATTTTCTAAGCGTCAGCGTAGCAGTTACTTTATGACAGGTGGTATAACTGCAACGATTTGAAAATACTTAGTTTGACTGACACGACCAAATGCCTCATCAGCTATATGAAATTGCTTTGTTTGATGTTCTAGGTCATTTAACTTTAATGAATGAATGAATGAATGATGTGACATTTTCAGTTGTGAGTACGAATACACACAATGGCATAACGTTTTAAAATCTGTGATGTAACAAAACGTTATTTACTGAGTTACCTGGGACGCCCACTTCGAGCAGTGATATGCACTGGTCGTGGTAGAAGTCTCCAGCCAGAAGTTCAATGTCGTGATCAAATCCACACGCTGACCAGATCCCCATGGACGCACGATTAATCTCTCGCCAGGTATCCACCGTCACAAGTGTCCAGTTGGGCAGAATGAAGCCAACAAAATAAGTGGTCAAGATGGCGATCTCGATGAACACAAAGCCCAGAGCAGCACGTTTTTCGGACATGACCGCCATCGTGCTTGGTTGAGTGTCTCTTCAGATTTGAGTACTGGTCACTTTTCACAGTGAAGCAGAGAGAACGACGTCGTTGCCGATGCTGGTTCCAAATCTTGCGTCACTTTCCAAACATCGCGTATTCCTGTAAACAACAAAAATCATTTGTTTGAATGTCTGCCAATGTAACCTGCAGCAACGACCTCGTAATGGAATTGTGCTGTTGGGTGAGGAATTCATTCAGCGGGTACAGATTATGCTAACACGTGAAATAACAGGTCAATGGAAGAGTCCATCGTGTCAGAAGCGGTTGTCCAGGTATTGGTAAAGAATAGAGGTGAAACGGTATACCACGGTATTAACTAGTAGAACTGCGGTATTTTGCCTTCTTTGGTTACGCTGTAATACAATCCAAAAATTCGGTATTGTCGGTTTTTATTACCCCTTTCTAATCTTCCCTAAGATGGCTAGAAACCGAATTATTTTGTCAATACTTATGCATTTCTTTGCAATACAACTGTTCCTGGCTTCTAGGAAGTAAGTTCTCATACATCGGACCAAAACGGGCCCAAATGAATGCCTTGTACCGCAATAATATAATTATATGTACCGTAACCCCTAATAGGAAATCCACAATCTAAAGTTTGCGCCTCAACAAGGTGTAAACTATATGAGGTATGTAAACATAGGTATATATTCCTCAGAGGAATATATCTCAACTCAAAATAACACGTGCTTGTCGAAAGACTACCGACCTAGATGGGGATCAGGTTTAACAAGACTTCGAATACACCAAACCCGACATCGTTGATCGCTGTTCCTTATAATAATGACAGGGTTGTCTACAACATATCGCTATAAGATTCCCCAATTAAACAAGATAATTATTTGTTAATTGTTTTAGTTTGTACCGTAAACTGATAACTAAAGATTTGACATCTTCGTTCTCTGCTCCACTGCATGTTTCCTAATGCAATGCAGCGATGTCGAACTATGAGTGGTTCTGTAGGTTTAACAAGTTCAGTAACAAAAGCGAAACAGTACCGATTTTGGAGTGTTTAAACGCCTTGCCATTTAGTATTCCGGAAAGGGGCGACTGGAGATAATCGAGTCTGGACCAGACAAACAGTCATTGATATTACTTGCAGCGTCCCCGGCATGTCGTCATGTTGACAGGTATATGAGTCAAGCACCATTTCAGTATTAACCGATAACTAAATAGATGAATTTAGATTAAATCGTCTTTTACATAGTACATAGTCAAGGGAACCGTTGTACAAAACGACCTTAGCGCCAAGACGATCTTAGACATAAATTAAGGTGTATGACATACAGTCACCTTAGCGCTAAGCTCGCTCTGTGCAATGGTACCCTGGTTCAATACTGGCCCAGAATCACTGGTTGATCTAAAACAGTAACACGCATCATATGTTTATTCCTTTTAAAAAGAGGACCGTTTGAGCCGAGAACGAATACGTATTAGCTTTCGTCAACATAATTACTGGTCACTTGGTCTGGGACGACTCATATGTTATGCATAGTTGCCTCCCTTGGATATGTCAGGATCTTCTCGTCGCAAGATCTAATTCAAGATTTGCATTGATAATTGTCGTTATTCATTCAGAACCAGCTCGTATGTGCAGCATATATCATCACCTCGGACTATCTTTACACATTGATATATCACTGCTAAATGGGGAAATGGGCTCTCATTCACTCCCACACTCCCTCACTTAAGCACTCCCACAACTGGTTAGTCAGATATAACGGTAAGATACTATTTAGACGCTCACTTTTAAGCATATTTCTATTCCAGCCCGACATAAGGTATACTTTAACTCAAACTTCGGAATATATTGTCCAATTAGAGTGCTCTCTTGACCTACGGATAACGTTCGCTATCTGATCACACGGTGCCTGAACATGTTTATGTCAGCCACAGGCTTCTTTCAACTCTCCCCAGAGCTGTACCAGGAGAGAATCCTCATCTATTTATACACAGCTTGCTGGCATTAAGGTATAGGTAATAGTGCAAAACCCGCGAGACTGGGGGAAATCGACGATGCAGTTATTATCAAACCATGTGTTGAAATGAGAGAATGGTTCTCCAAGATTCTTCACATGTGATTATAAACCGAAACGGACACAGGGTATATCTTCTACTCTACCTCAGCCATTGTTTCCGGCTCCCTAACCTTGGGTCCCGACCTTGATCCAGTGCTCCTAAATCTTTATAATTTACAGTAAATCGGCCGTCGCTGTATAGGCCTGGAGTGGGTGAGGTAGCGCGGTGTTGGCGCTGTACTTTAACCCCCTTCCTGCCGTCTCCATCAACTTGTCGTCATCATGCGTTTGTCTAAGACACGTGGCTAACACAAATGAAAATCTATAAAATGTCACCTGAGGTAAGAATTCATTACAGAACTGGTTCTCATACACGTGATGTGAATGTATTGATATGTCCGTTAGCACGTATGTTCAGGACACTGTTCAGTCTGAAGCACGTGATGTAAACGTATTGAAATGCTTGTTACTTCATAGATTCAGAACATTGTGCAGTCGTATGCACATGCAGTAAACGTATTGAAATGCTTGTTACTGCATAAGTTCAAGACACTGGTCAGTCTTATGCACATGCAGTAAACGTATTGAAATGCTTGTTACTGCATAAGTTCAAGACACTGATCAATCTTATGCACATGCAGTAAACGTATTGAAATGCTTGTTACTGCATAAGTTCAAGATACTGGTCAGTCTTATGCACATGCAGTAAACGTATTGGAATGCTTGTTACTGCATAAGTTCAAGACACTGATCAGTCTTATGCACATGCAGTAAACGTATTGAAATGATTGTTACTGCATAAGTTCAAGACACTGATCAATCTTATGCACATGCAGTAAACGTATTGAAATGCTTGTTACTGCATAAGTTCAAGATACTGGTCAGTCTTATGCACATGCAGTAAACGTATTGGAATGCTTGTTACTGCATAAGTTCAAGACACTGATCAGTCTTATGCACATGCAGTAAACGTATTGAAATGCTTGTTACTGCATAAGTTCAAGACACTGATCAATCTTATGCACATGCAGTAAACGTATTGAAATACTTGTTACTGCATAAGTTCAAGACACTGGTCAGTCTTATGCACATGCAGTAAACGTATTGAAATGCTTGTTACTGCATAAGTTCAAGACACTGGTCAGTGTCAAGCACGTGATGTAAACGTTTAGTAATGTCTGTTGCCACATATATTCAGAACACTGCTGTCTCATGCACGTGGTGTAAACGTAATGAAACATCTATTACCGCACACGTTCAGAACTCTGTTCAATGTCAAGCACGTGATGTAGGCCAGTTACAACGTCGGTTCTCACATTCATCATGCCCAGTGTTGATTCTTACAAATGTGGGTCTAGGGCGGTGTCGGTTCCCTCATAAGTTGACTGAGTGTTCGTTGACACCGCAGCACTCGGTAATACTCCCAGCGTTCTCCACTGTTGATATACACATGTAAGTAAAACACAGTGATTGTGACATACTTTGGTCCTTGTGAACTTTTCACTCAGGTCGTTATCAGCAGCATCGAAGGAGCAAACACATTCCAACAGCATAACACATCTACATCTTCATATGGACAGGTTCACAGCATTCGTGCATGCACATATACACGTTTTCACCATGGTAACAACATAATGTGCAATTAATTAAGGGGAGGGGTACTTGAAAGATTGATATGATGATTTCACAAACCTTTGGCATTTCCTTCAATGTGCCTACTTATTGAAACGTAGGTTTATTTTGGACATATTTGGTTAATTCAATGCAGTAGAATCCATGTTAACGACGTTTTCCTTAGTTTTGTAAAGATGGACAGGTACGTACAAAGCCGAACCATGACCAGGGTCTGATGGTTTACTGGAATGGACTGGTTCTTTCAGTGAAAACAATCCTCCATCTCCCTGTTTCAGTGAGTATGTCATGGTAACAGGTTCTAAACTTATATAAGGCTCACAAAAGTTTTCTTGCAGTATGTAAGGCATATTCAAACTTTGGACAATATGTTTTATACTTTATACATAGTGCCTTTGGATCTCATGTACGTATCAAGCATTAATATCATGTAATTTAGATGATTTCCTGGAGCCTATTTCTGCCCAGTAACATTATCATTCTCATCTTCACAAAGCGGAGTCATCTAAGTTCACCTCACACCAAGAAAACGTTTTCTTCCTGATTACAGGTAAGGTTCATGAGCGGCATATAGAAGTTGGTATTCAGGTAGAAGACAAAATATTATGGATGTCACATTCTTCTGTATTTTATAAAAAAACATTTCTGGGCTTCTCCTTGCCTGGCGAAGGAACAAGGCTTAAAAAGCCCCGAAACGTTGTGTATACAATAAAAGAGTTACATTCACAATATTTTGTCTTATACTTGATGATAGATGTTTCAGAGTTGACACGTTTTCAAATCCCCATACCTCGCATCCATACAAAGTTATGTGCCGTCCATGGTATGAAACACAGAACAAAGTGACAACAATATTCCATAACTTAAACAATGATTATGTCAATGCAGTGTCATCGTGTTTTCTAGCGCAGTGTCCGAATCCGGCTGAGGAACTGGTATCATTTGATTTTGCCATATCGACAATGCTGATATCAGGGCCTCGATTTTCGAGCTATCTTAGCGCTCACAGTACTTCGAAACTCTAGGCCCAGGGCCTGATTGTTCGAAGCTTTCTTACTCCTTGGCATTCGTAAGTAAATAGCAATGTATGCATGGCACTTATGGCTATCTTAGCGCTAAGAGAGCTTCGACAATCTAGGCTCTGGGAGATATGCTGCACTTAACCACTTCAACACTGTGTAAGTATTCCGCACCTTGTTTGTTGGGTAATATAACACCATGTAACGTGACACTGTCAACACAGGAACTACATCTAAAGTTATAGTCATGTGTGGATAAATACGTTTCCCGCAAAACATCTACTTTCAAAGATGTACGGTTTGCGGTTTCCGATTTCCTTTTTTCATAGGAAGACCAAATACACTTCCCCATGCTTCGAGTGACTACTTGGATGTATCCATCTTGTAATTCAGTACTGTAGGTGAGTAGAGAGTGAGGGAGTTAACATTTAACGTTGCATCGACATAGCTTGAGCCTTATAGAGAAGAGCGCACGTCTGCACACATACACATTTTCAGTAAATAGTAACTGTTTATGTTTATTCATTTCATTATTTTAACATTGTTCTTTACAAACAGAAAAAGTCATGGCACCAAATTCAGAAACAAGCAATTTGTATCACATTACATATGTATATAGTTACAAATCACGATACAGGTCAGTTTATCTAGTAGCTACATAGGTTATACTGGGGATTAGGCTTTCTTTGTACAGTACAGTTTCTAGAAACCTTTTTGAGTTAAGCCCCACTCGGGAGTGGAACCCACACCCTGAGAGCCAGACACCTTGTCGCCAACACAAAGCTCAATCGCCTAACCCGCTCAACCACAGAAGTCTCTAGTAGTTCAGAATCAGGTGCCAGCTCAGAAGGAAAAACAGATGTTTCACAATTATCGCTTCATGATGTGAGTTCAAAGCATTTTCAAATTCCACTAAGTCAAGTAGTATATGTTTGATGGTGACTACTTCATCGCGAGACATACGCTTAGGAGGCCTATTTCTATCCGTTTTGAACAGATAATAATGAGTAATATAAACCGTAGAATTACATCATCACGTTTTGACAACCCAAGGTGGTGCAACCAACTGATGATTTCAATTCGTGAAGTTTATTTCTTGGGTGCTTGGGTGCCGTACCTCTTTCGCAAAAGGCTCTTGTGATATGGAGTTTGAAGTCTCTGTATATGTACGGGATTGGTATCAGATTTGTCAAGAACTTACGCTGCTATATGTGTTATCAGTGTCGACGTGCCCTGGTAACCAGCATTGTATTGTATTGTATTGCATTGCATTGTCACCTGACTCATTCGTTTGTTGTGTAATTTGTGGTGTGAATAAATTTGATCCCTTTCTTGGCAGTGGCATGGTGTGTTAATGAGAAATCGTCCCTATCCTTCTGAAGTACGAACTGGATGATTTGGTTTTATGTTCACTGTTTTTAGATAGTGTGTAATTGCAGTTTCTACAGCATTGTGGTGTCTGGCTGCAGTTTTAGACTGGTGGTATATATCAGACTATGGTATACACAGTCTACTGTAGTTACCCTGTAAATAGACGCGATGTCTGTTTGTAGTATTAAGATGTGTTGAATAAACGCAGTATACAGAGATGTGGCGTGTGTTTAAGGTAAGACAGTGTGATCTCAGGTTCAAGAATGCAGAGATGGTCTCAGGTTGCATTATACAGACATTCGGGTTTTAGTTGCAATATACATGGACATGATCTAAGGTTGTAGCATGTAGAGATGGCGTCTTTAGTTGCAATATACATGGGCATGATCTGAGGTTGTAGCATGTAGAGATGGTGTCTCTAGTTACAGTATGCATAGGCATGATCTAAGGTTGTAGCATGTATAGATCACAGGGGCTTGTATCGCTTTGAAACGGCGTTCGAAAGACATATAGATGTATTGACCCTACCCTAGTACTATATAAAAGGATAGTACTAGGGTAGGGTCAATACATCTATATGTCTTTCGAACGCCGTTTCAAAGCGATACAAGCCCTTGTGGTATAGATGGCGTCTTAAGTTGCAAAATGCATAGACATGATCTAAGGTTGTAGCATGTATAGATGGCGTCTTTAGTTGCAAAATGCATAGACATGATCTAAGGTTGTAGCATGTAGAGATGAGGTCTTCTCTAGTTGCAATATACATGGACATGATTTGAGGTTGCACTATGTATAAATGACGTATTTAGTTGCAATATATATAGACACTATCTGAGGTTGTAGCATGCATAGATGGCGTCTTTAGTTGCAATATACATGGACATGATCTAAGGTTGTAGCATGTAGAGATGAGGTCTTCTCTAGTTGCAATATACATGGACATGATCTAAGGTTGTAGCATGTAGAGATGAGGTCTTCTCTAGTTGCAATATACATGGACATGATCTAAGGTTGTAGCATGTAGAGATGAGGTCTTCTCTAGTTGCAATATACATGGACATGATCTAAGGTTGTAGCATGTAGAGATGAGGTCTTCTCTAGTTGCAATATGCATGGACATGATTTGAGGTTGCACTATGTATAAATGACGTATTTAGTTGCAATATATATAGACACTATCTGAGGTTGTAGCATGTAGAGATGAGGTCTTCTCTAGTTGCAATATACATGGACATGATCTAAGGTTGTAGCATGTAGAGATGAGGTCTTCTCTAGTTGCAATATACATGGACATGATTTGAGGTTGCACTATGTATAAATGACGTATTTAGTTGCAATATATATAGACATGATCTAAGGATGCAGCATGTAGAGATCGTGTCCCTAGCTGCAATATGCAACGATATGATTTAAGGTTGTGTGCAGAGATGCGGTCCCTCGTTGCAGTATACATAGATATGGTCTGAGGTTGTAGTATTCAGAGATGTGGTTTCACGTTGCAATATACATGGGCATGATCTAAGGATGTAGCAGTAGAGATGGTGTTTCTAGTTGCAATATACATAGACATGATATGCGATTGTCGTATGTAAATGTGAGGTGTCTACTTGCAACATACATGGACATTATATAAGGTTGTAGTATGTAGAGATGTGGTCCCTCGTTGCAGTATACTTGGACATGATCTGAGGTTGTAGTATGTAGAGATGTGGTCCCTCGTTGCAGTATACTTGGACATGATCTGAGGTTGTAGTAGGTAGAGACATGATACATGACTGTAGCATCTAGAGAAGTAGCCCCTACTTGCAAGGTACATAGACAGAATGTAAGGTCGCAGTATACAGAGGTGGCTGCAGTAAGGATACATTCATTTACATATAGGCTACATGGTGCTTTTGCACATATGTTGTTGTAATACACAAAGCGTGAGGCATCAACAGTCGAGACAGAATCATCATATGTGGCAGTGAGAGCTAGCCTCGGAACTATAGGACAGATCTCCAGACACTGACTCCTTATAAGTCAACTGGATTCCCCTACATTTTGTCACTTATCCAAACATTTCAAGAATTTACACTTTCCAAAATGGGAGTCTAAAATAGAACTGCACCACACTGTGCACGATGTAATGATATAACGTTATTACCAAGCGGTGATGTACTACTCTACATGCAGGCTTTCGTTCAGCAGCTAAAGAGACGGCGAAAACAACACTCACCAGCTGTGGTTGATGAGCCAGACCAAAAGACGAGGGCTATAAGGTCAAAACCAGGAGATGTTTCTTGTAGAAGCGTGTATGTCCCACGCTGAAGACTCCTTGTCAACTGAAGGGGTGTGTAAAAACAATTATCATACAGCGATTACATTCAGGTCACACTTCAAGTGCCAGAGAGGGTCAATTGTTTGTTTTCGAATCCAGCCTTCCCACAGCCAGCATGGGAATAGCAGTGTGTGGCGTCATAAAGGAAGCGATAGAAAATGGCACATGCGTTTATAATTTCATACGGAAGTACTTCACTAGGTTACAGATGCTTTTAAATGCCGCGTTTATCATCGTGCATCTAGCTCTGAAACTGTGTATCGGTGTGACCTCGAACCCTAAATCTGTTGAAAACAGCATCGGCAAAATAAACACCTCGTCTCAACAACACACTGTTTTCACACACAATAACGTACATATGTCAAGTTTTTAAACTCAACAACGAGCTGATGTTGTATACGATCGCATGTATTATTTGACACAGTAACTGAAACATTTATTCAAGTTTCACAAAACTCATTTAGCAGTCATTGCTCGCCCTGTGTTATAACACTGACATAATTTGGAATGTTGTGCGAGACATTCTGACAATGGTTATGTGTCTGCTTGCACACCTCCCACAGTCATCGGAAAGAATTCAGTCCAAGTGTATTTCTATTCAGAATACGTGCTTTCAAATGTGAGCGGGCATCTGAAAGTAAATTACCAGAGGGAATCAGGTATCATAAATTGTATTTTTTTGTAAAGAGCATAGAGATTTGCTTGCTTCTATGTTTGGTGCTATACATTTTCTGTCCTTGAAATGGTAGTGAAATGAAAATATATATTTCTGAAACAAAACCTTTTTGGAACATGGACCATGCAGACTTGATCTCGTATAAGGCTGACATAATGCCGATGTGACGTTAAATCCAACTTAACTTAACTCAAATTGCAACGAATTATGCAAAAAGGTCTTGCTAAATTTGAATAAAGTGTGTCGATCTGACTCCGCGGTTGACAGTGGGTCACTGTGTATTCCCTGCTGGGTTCTAAATTGTCAGTTCACAATATTATTATGCCGCTACACACGATTCTGTAATGTTATAATTCTGTGACAATTCTGACAAGTCATTACACATCTGGTACACCAAGAGTATTAGGGGCGGGTAGCATTGGTAAAAGCATTCAGTCGCCACGCCCAAGACCAGGGTTCGATTCCCCAAATGGGTACAATGTGCGAAGCTCATTTCTGGTGTCCCCACATATATGGGAGGCATATTGATTAGACAAGGAAGACCAAACTCACTCACTCTAGGAGTATTATACTGTATTGTTTGTGTGCAATAACATGTATTACGTATGAAATAACATGTAACAGGCGGACGTAACCAACATTTTAGCCCCGACTACTTGATGTACATTTCAGTCGAAATATGAATGATGAACCAGTAAGGTCATAACAGCACTTGAGACCGGCATTTTGGACTGATATACATACAGGTGAGAATTGGTTGTCAACTTCATTTGAGGAACTCGACGTATCGGAGTATATTCAGTCTTAAATCCTGATCAGATTAGACTAACGACTAGTCTCTGAAATTAACACATTTTACAGAAAAATGAGTGCACAGTAAATAAATATATACAATGAGAAGGAGCCGTGTGACTTGAGGTGTGGAAATCTTGACCGTCATCTATCTTCTAGACTTGCGTGGGCTTTCTTGGATATATTTGCTTCAGGGTTTGCATGACTGGCAGACTAGTGGGAAGTAAGCATTTATTTCCTAAACGTCCTCAAACAACGACGTGGAAACTGAATTACACAGTTTACAATTACTTGTTTCCTGTTATATTTATCATCCATTGTAGCTAGTTTGTATATAGTCAGTCCCGGGGCTGTGGTCTACAATGCCATTCTCGATTCTAGAAAATATTGCTGGAATATGATCACGGGTTTTCAGCTAGGAAGAGCATATATAGCTCCATTCTCATCTATAACTGTAACCCAAACAGAACCCGCACATGCCTTGTGGCACCCTGCTATAGATAAGGGGATGCTGTGCTGAAAGGTTAAAGGCCAAATAACCCCAAGCAGGCTCTTTTGGTAATTTAATATCCGTTATCTGAAGAAGCGGTTCTAACTTTTCATACTAATCAAACGATGTGACCATCGCATACGCATTAAGTCTAAGAATTTACATGAATAATTATTACCCCAAACCCAAATAATGTGCTAACATAAATATACTTATTATATTGACATTAATAAAATATTTGATGAATGATATTAACATATAATCACTGTATAATAGTAATTCTGATTTTATGTTCCTCTCTGCTCGAATGAATATAGAAGAATGCATATTTATGAAATTCTAGTCCACAATTCTGTATAAACGCAATGAGTGAAGCACATGTTGTGTACAACAATTAGATATAGTAACTCCAGAACACACGCTCTGATCACTCGGTGTGAGGTAATTCCAGGAATGTAATTGGTAGTACTGACAGGAGCCTGGAGTGCATTCTACAGCTACACATTCATATCTGAATGGGGCCGTCAGGCAAGGAACGGTGTGGAATTCCGATAGTTCTGAAAGTTATTTATGGAAACATGTTTTCCGAAATCTTGAGCAATTCAAACGCATGCAAATATATAGAAGTGACTTACGGTGAATGAAGACGGGGATACCTTGCTGGTGTAACGCCTCGTAACACCTGGAGAATCACGGACCCTCTCTGTGAATCACAAATACTCAGTTGACTATTTTTGGTGCTGCTGTTTACGGGCGGGACGGTGTCTACCCAAATTGTTCCTTGTGAGATTTATTCATAGCAGGCAGGCGCTTATAAAAACAGCTTTTCCAACAACAGCGAGTTATTTATAGACTGGTATGACTTGTGAGCTGTCAGTATTACAAAGAGTTGGATACATGTATTTCCGTGTGTGAGTGTGTGTGCGTGTGTATATATAAATATGCGCTAGTTCGTCTTTTGCTGTTATAACCACTCGCTTCAATGAAACGAAACGCGATGTTTACAGCGCGGTGTATTCACACCTAAACGGTTCTTTAAGTACACTGTTACATAGATTTTGGCTTGAGTTTAAACTGGAAGAACTACGAATTTCATTCCGAGATTATAATTCAACAAGACAAAAAAATACATTATGAAACAAGACATAACTGTTGGTTAAACAAATGGATGGGTACATGACACGTTCACGTCGTGTCTACTTTAAAACTAGACTCTGATCATCAGTGAGTTCGATATCGGCAAACAGATTTCGGAAAAAGTACCCATATTAGGCAGGTGACGGTTATGAAATGAGATAATTCAATGTAAAAACTTCTGAATAATGAGCCTCTGTCTGTGTGTTTAATTTATTCGAAAAAGATTAAATAATTACGAACTGGGTGATAACAGTCAAAGTCTGATGAACCTATATCCACAGCGGTGTCCAGTTATTATCACAGCATTTTCTCCATCGTGTCAGCACTAGGCGTACCAGGCTTCCAAGGGGGTTAATTAGCGAATGCTCCAATCTCTTTCACACAATTTATCGTTCCATTCGGTGACACTACACATCACTTACATAGAGGAGCTCTCGTCTCATACATCCCCGCCTTCTCGAGCGCGTTGCGTTCTTGTGATGAGGGCACTGATGCCGCTTTGTGACTAAAAGCGCTCTCTCGTCACGCCAAATGACAATGCTAGAATATTGAAACGAGCAGCGAAAAACCACACTCATTTCTTGACACTTGTGACAGAGGACATGTAACTTGTGTTCCTTTCTTAAACGAGAGTTATTTAACCCCATTCCCTCAGCACTGATAATGTGTTCCACTCTATAGTGTCCCATGTCTCTTGTGAGAAAATGTTACTCATTCTTTTATAGTATGCCTTTTCTGAGCAGTATTGCAGTAGTCAAGTGTGCCTGTATTGTTTTTGTGCCCCGTTTGCAGATAGCGTTGACATATTCCCGTTGATAAAATCATTCCATAAGCAAGGCGCGACGGAAGATTTGGCGGAGATCATGCAGACTTGTTGGAGGATTCCGACGGCGTCGTAAACGTCGCTCCATTTCATACCAGAGGTGTTCAGTGGGTGACAAACCAGGTCAAGAGAACACGTTAACACCATTCTGATTCAGCAACACGTAGTCTACAGTTATGGTCTTGAAACGCCAGGGCTATTTTGTTGTAGAAATGATGAAGCCGCCATTTGATCACGGTACTGGAGACATCGATGTTCTGGCGTCTTAACTTACCGATGGGTTGGACGTTTTTTGCACGGATGTCGTTGATCTCTTGACGTCCTCGAAGAGTTTCCGCAGAAATAGATTTGTTGACGAGTATGGTGCAGTTTGTATGGGTTGATGGCTGGACTCTGTGTCGTAGGTGCGTAGTTCGAATCCATAGTTCTTGGCATGGGGAGGTTACTGGTGGGCAGTCACTATACGGACAGCAATTAACTTCCTGGAGACGTGTAAAATGAGAAGTTGAACAGAATAGTAGCTTCATGCTGCAAGAACCCGTGTCTTCTGCGTGATGCTGCGAACGCTTTAACCACGGAGCTACCTGACCGAGGCCTGTCGGTTTTGCAAATGGACTATGGTATTACTATAAGTTTAAAAACATTATACATTCCACAAACAAAGAAAGAAAGAAGTATTAAAAATCCTCGAACCAATAGTAACAGTCCGCCTCATGCTACAAATACCAAGCAGTGCTCTAGGCCGCTATGATCCTGCAGACAAGGCATGGCGTTGAGTTAATGCCGGCCTCTCCCTTGGCATGTTGCACACCAGAAAGACAGACCACTGGGACGTCCGAGTCGTGAACTGGAGGCATTTTACGACCACTTCCAACACAGTGTGACACAAGGCAGTCCTGAGAGTCTGGTGGTTGATGACCTGGCTCTGAGTTACGTTCCTCTCCAGAGCTGGCTGCCACAGTAGATGTACACACAGCCAGAGGGAACTCGCTTTGTCGATAACTTCCTCTTCCCCTAGCAGAGTCCAAATCCACATGTAACACTGGGAAATAAAGAGTTGCATGGAACCGCTAGGAAATAAGGAGACACGATCATTTACGATCTTCACTCTCCAAATAATGCTACAAGTATTTCACAGCAGAGGCAGCATAGTCCGATTAGAGTCAAAAGGTTCACGATTCCCACCGCCACACAGTGCAGGTAGAAGGCCCCCCAGTAAAAGGTGTCCCGGCTTGGTGATTTCGGGTCTCCATCCTCCCTCACCAGGTCACCAGGTCTCATGTTACAAGCGAAGATTATCAGATGGATTAAGGAGAACAGACCTGAAAGTAAACAGTGGGTGACTTAACTTGGCTATGAACAGTGTTCCTGACATACTGCCTTAGAACACCAGACGTTTATCACCTTCAATTTGGGTATTCATACGCAAAATGAAAGAATTCGAGCACGTCTAAAGGAAATGACTAGACCTCTAGACCCTGAAAGTAACACAAACGCAGCTACGTTTAACTGCTTGATCCAGGTGGTCCTAAACCTTCAGTCTAAACCTGCATTGAATGCAACGTTAAACTCATATAAATTATACGTTTGATTACTAGAATCTCTTGTTTGAGTGGATTGGCATAAGTCATTTTGCTGGGATTGTCAATCAGCGTCAAGCTTCGCGTGATTTTAATGATGAAAAAGTGAGGTTCATTCCTCAGGACGGGAGGAAGTGCGACAAGGGATGTTTACCTGTAACGGTCCACAAAACAAGGAATGGTACCATTAACCTTGTTTCGGCTGTCTTGTCGAGCAGGATAATGCAGCACCACAAGACTGATGCTACACACAGCAGCACGAGACACATTATGGCAAAGAACTGAACTGCACGCACCCAGCCTGCAAAGAAGAAAAAGACTCGGCGAGATCCTCAAGCATGGTTAACAATAGTCAAGTTGATCAACGGATTGATTCCCACTTGCGAGGACTTTGATTTGAAACAGACAATGGAAACTAAGAAACTAGTTTAACTGTTAAAGCGTTGACGGTTCCATTCTACACATGGTTACAATGCGTTAAGCCCATTCCCGTTGTTCACCAACGTATTATTGGTCGAATATTGCTAAAAGCGCAGAAAAACCATATTCAGTCAGACGTCCATGTGTGACTAACATTAGTTATCACTTCAAGGAGATATGTGTTTGTCTGATGAACAACGGCAATAAAAACAGAAATAATTTAAGTAAAAGTTCTCTGTATTATGTCCGTTAATGGGTCATTATCAGCAAGCATTTAATTACCTGGCACACCAGCCACGAGCAAACTGAAGCAGTCCTTGGGCTTCGCCTCATCAAAAACCTAAGAACATACATGAAAATGGCTGTATATGCAGGATCACGCTCTTAATCCTTGGCAAAGACTTCGCAAAAAGGATCACGTGTCAGTTTCAATGTTGGGGATGATGGGATGCAAGTTGGGGTGTGTGGTGGTGGTTCTTGAAGTTGTAGAATGACATGATTTTAGCGCAGCAACAGCCAAGAGGATAACACAAAAAGGGTAGACAACTTATGAAGAGATACAGAGTGGGATATGGATCTTTGACGTGTACCAACTATGATAAAACCAACGATGCGAGATTTGAACCAGTATTATGGCATGCCAAACGCACTCACACCCCTTTAACCAGATTGTTTCCCTACTGCCTAGTCAACTCTACAATGCCATATCCCTAAATGAAGCAAGTCTAGATTCTAAGTCTCTGGTCTCCCTTGGACTCCTTTTCAATTTAAATGGGTTTATTAGATACAATCAAAATTTAAAAAATAGTTCAAAAATATATATTAAAATCTAAAAGGTTCAGTGATTGGATATAATGTTACTCATGTAAGGAAATGATGTGTTCCCTATAATTATTTGTTTTATATGGCTTATTCTCCTTTTGTATATATCTTTCTATTCCTGTACATAGTTTGTTTCACTTCATGCATGTAAGCATTGTATATAGGAGAGGGTTTCACTAAGTTGGGATAACTTGTACCCAATCCATTCTCTGGAATAAATATATTTAAAAGAAATCAAAATTATATATTCAGAGAATAAGCGTTAGTCTAAACCCTCCCTTGCCCAGTCGGAAGGACACTCCCGTTCGCAGCTTCTTTCGGCAAGTATGGATTGCTAAGGATCAATTCTTACCCGGGTCTTGGCGGGTCGGTGAAAAGATTATGCTCAAAGAGATAGGTCAGCATTTAGAAAGAGTTTGCGGGCACGCATCTATTTGCAGGCGGCTGGTCAAGGTTCTTCATGTGGTTGATACTTGTCATCGTTTCTTAAGTATGTAAATCAGTATTCATGTACTGTGCAATTCACAGAATCGTAGTAAACTCATACATCGTCCTGAAATAGGATACCCGTGAAGGCCCAGCTGTAGAATAGGCCTTCAGCAACCCATGGTTGCCATAAAATACGACTATACTTGTCATAAGAGGCGACTAACGGGATCGGGTAGTCAGACTCGCTGACTTGGTTGACACATGTCATCGCTTCCCCATTGCGCAGATCGATGCTCATGTTGTTGGTCACTGGATTGTCTGGTCCAAATTCGATTACTTACAGACAGCCGCCATATAGCTGGAATATTGCTGAGTGCGGCGTAAAATAAACTCACTTACTAACCCTGAAACAGGAGGAATATATTCTTTCATGCAGAGAGTGCTCAACAGAAACGTTAAAATTAAGAATTCAAATCTGTCATATGATAATATGTGTCGACCCCAGTGCCGACTAATGACACAACACATTCCGTTAGATATGATAGAAAATGGATGGTACCACCAAAAAAGTTTTCAGCTCCCAACATGGCAGCCATGCCGAAAACCGGACTGAAACCACTGCAACAAATTATTTATGCTGTATTTGGAGGGGCAGGTATGTGAGGTTTCAGCGTCATTGGCCTAGTGGTTTCTGAAGGCACAGAGCCCAACAGATGTCTGACGCCGTACAAAACATACATGGCATCAGCTCATCTATCTTTTATCTTTTCACAGCATGAGGGGAATCATTTGAAACAATTACGGCCATCTGTTACACATTCAAGAATTGTGTATTATCGTTGTTGGGTGAAAACACAAATCGAGACCTTTGTTAATAATAATATTATATCAAAGCAATAATTAGGACTGTAAGTCGCCAGTTTCATACTAGCGTTGTAAAGGTCGGTACAATCGATCTATCATTAAATATTGGTCAGTCGTCTTGTCACTGTGAATCGGCTCACGCGATGATCCAACATTGTTGCGTAGGTAGACAAGCAGCAGATTACGATTGTCATGGGGTGTTGTCACTCAAGCATGCCCACGTGAGTCGACCGGCCACATTGAAACATAAACAGTTGAAGTATGGTTTGTCTCGTGCAACCCAATATTCTTGCAATATGGATGTGGGAAGCACCCATTTGAAACATTCATGCAGCCCGTTCTCGTTGCGCCGACGTTAAATCTTAGCATTTACAAGTGATTATTAAGTCTTCACGACAAACAGATTTTATACATTCTGTAGAAAAATTGTTTGTACAGGGGACAATAATCACAATTTTGTGAAAATTCGTACAAAACATTCGAAAAATGATTCTGGATGAATTTTGGCAAATGAAACATGGTAGTTGAGTTCTATGAAATCAGTGTTCTTCAATAATATTACTCGTTATAACGCAAATTTGGGATTACAGCAACAGTTACACCCGTGTACTCAGTTTTGCTGTGATTTCAATGGGTTGATGTTTTGATATTAATCAGCAGCTCTAGAGAATACACAGGTCGGATACTGGAAAAAAGTCCGGGAGCATCCATATGCCGCTGAAAAGTCAAAATCATCTTCAGAGGTTGTAAACATCAAACCCATGACCACGCGCTATCAAGTGAGAAGAAGATCCGATAGACACACCAATAACCAAAGGTATTTGCTTACCTGGAGATTAATATCATAACCACATGCTCTAAATAATCCCATATTTGCTATGACTCGTCCTCGTTTCTTGCTCGTTTGCTCATATGCGACCATCCACGTGTCGAAGCCGAGGCCGCAGCAGTAGACAATGAGGAGGGTGGCCCCTGCTGTAGCTGTGGCGGCCTTGCCACGTGCGACCGGCATACCTCAATCTCCCAATTCCACAAGCACTTTCTAAACAAAAGCAAAAGGGGTGGATGGTTGTGACTATGTGTTTCGAAATAGTTAATAGTCAAAATAGTAATATAAAACAGAAACAATAAATCAACCTAGAAACCTGTACGCAGAAGAAATTAATGTGTAGTCAAAGGCCCAAGTACAGTGGAAGCTGTCTAAACCGGCACTCATCGGGCCTGAAGAAATAATCCGGTGTAGACAAAGTGGTGGATTGTAGAGCTGATGGTAAATGTACAAGTTATGGATGGGTCTAACATTTTATGTGGTGTTGACAACTTGCCGGACTGGACAGATGCCGGTTTTGTCAGCTTCCACCGTACGTATGATACAATAATATGGGTGAAGGTAAACAATCATTGTCTCTGCCTAACAGTAACATGAATGAGTGTCATTTGTGAAGTTCTGACAATATCTGGACTGATGGGTAACATTACTTGATAGAATAACTTTGCTGGTGGTGTCAAGTGAAAATAAGAGAGATCTTCGATTTCATATCATGCCCTCAGTGCGGACAGATACGTTGCTCACGAGGCATACCTGAAATGCAAACTTTTTCAATCTGTAGAATAATATGTCAGCTCTTTACAAGAGCGAATTGGCACGCAACAAAATATTGGGATTTCTTTTTCACCATCAACAGTTGCTCCAGAGTGCACGCTCCTTTCACGTGGTGTGAGAGAATACTAGAGGTGCCGCCAAAGCAGTAGTACCCACTAGAGCAAGCCAAGCAACTTCAGCCCATCGGCACTGAGTAGCAAAACCAGTACAGCTCCCATTCGTTAAATCTCGTCTCGGTACCTCACCGCGTACAAGTTCCCTTCATTCCCAAGTCACTTCACAGTCACGATAACATGGCCTCCAAGTATACACGGTGCCACGGTGAGGATTTGTGTTACAACTGAAAGCTATTTATGGAAACAATTTATCAGATATCTTGAGCAATTCAAACGCATGCAGGTACGTAGAACTGACTTACGGTGAATCAGGACGGGGAAGCCTAGCCGGTGTAACGCTTTGCAAGACCTGTTGAAATCCCCGGCCTCTACGTAAATTACATAAACTCGGTGTCCACCCAAATTGTTCACCGTGAGTTTTATTAATACCAGACAAATGTTTACTAATCCTCTCAGTGCTGTTGTCTCTTTATTTCTGGTACTGAGATGACACAGGTCTGTACTATATAACGTTCACAAAACAATATTTACACACAGATGTAATAAACTACATTGCATTGTAAGCAAACATGGACAAGTGTTGTGTGGTTTTTGTTATTAAAAAATCCTGGGAATACATAAATTTATCGGATTTACTTGTCATTTGAATTTTGTATGGAATACAATAATTCCCATCTTTTTAAATATATAACCTTAATTTAATTAGTCTATGTACATATCTCTAACTGAAAAGACCGCGATTTAGAAATGTATTCGCGAAATTTCTTGACACACAGGCACAAATAATGGAGATTATTCTCTTCAGGCAAACCACGTCGAGTGATACTCAGTCTACTATTTTCACCATAATGATATCATTTTTATAATTTAATCAATACCATTTTTTGTTTGGTGAAGAGAAAACACAGAAATTTAAATGACTTTGTTAAAAATATAATACTTATCGGGTTCATGATTTGTAATTGTACCTATCCTTGATATGAAGCGTGCCATCATCCGTATCGAGGTAAAATATGCAAGTCTTGGTAAAGTACTATTTCCTGAATAGATAACCGTCGACGAAACAAATAAATGGGTATATAACAAGTTTACGCATTGTCTAGTAAATACTAACCAGTAGCGAATTTGATTGGATAACAGAGAGGGGTAACCATATGTAATTAATACGAGGCAGGTGACGTTTATGGCATAAGATAATTTAATATAAAACCGTCTGAATAATGATCCCCTGTCCGTGTGTGTTTAATGAATTCGAAAAGGAATAGATAAATAATAACCCGCTGCGGTTTGTTAGTTGAAGCTGCTTCCACAACTTTGTCCAGTTTTCCGACTAACGGGATCGGGTGGTCAGACTCGCTGACTTGGTTGACACATGTCAGCATATCCAACGTAGATCGCTGATCATAATGTTGTCTTGACTTGTCCAGCCTCGAATATTTGAAGACCGCGGCCATACAGCTGGAATACTGCTGAGTGCGGCGTTAAACAATTAACCAACCTCTGTTCATGCCGAGTTGTTTTACCCCTATTCCATGTGCCCCACTCTGTGCAGTGCCTAGTGTCAGCGGTGCTGTGGTGACATGTGCTTTTGTTATATACATATACCCATGTAAAGTTATGATAGTAATCCAAGAATGCAGTACGGATAAAGTGGTCAAATTCCGCACTGCACCCAAGATTAAATCACATTTGTGAAGTGATTGCATAAAATATTGTCTGCTCGATCCATTACTTCTCAGGAATGGAGTGACATGTACCAGTTTAAAATTAAAGACTTCATTTTGTCATCTTTGACATATACTTTTCATAACAGAATAAATTGAGTAAGGTAATATACCCGTGCCTCGACTCCGTTATGTTTAAGGAATGGAGAGTTACTTGGACCCTATACTCTTGTATTGAACCCCTGCCGGTTCTACTTTTTCCAATGCTTTCACTTTACTGCAAGGTAAGAAGGTATAACAGAACGTTACACTAGTTAATTTGGATGTTTTGTATTGAACTCGGTGATGTCAAGGGAGATTTCTATATACACTCTTCTTATAAAGAAACACAAAACCCAAATATCAATGAAAAATTTGGTGTTATTCAAGGACGTGTAAATCAGAGGAAACAAAGACACACGAATGAAATGTTGTGGAGCAATACATAGCTATCTTGTCCATATTTCACGAGAATAACAGTCATCACAGTCATTACTGTTGTCCACCACGTGGTGTTGAAGACAGTACCTCGTATGACCACCTCTAGCTGCTACCACTGCCAGACACCTCCTGGGTACAGATCGAATCAGTCGTCGGATGTTTTGTCGTGGAATTCTTCTCCATTGCTCCTGCAGCACGTGGAACAACTGTTGAAGATTCTGTTATGGATTACGACGTCGACGTACGCGGCTATCGATCTGATCCCAAAGGTGTTCGAGGGGATCTGGGGGTCCAGGGGAGGGTATTGATGTTGTTATTGGCCAGGTAGTCCACAGTGGCACGTGTTGTGTGGGGTCTGGCGTTGTCCTGTTGGGAGGGCTGCAGTTGACGGTAAACCCGGTGAAGGACGTGCGGACGGAGAATCTGGTCGATGTATCGATTGGCCGTCAGATTGCCTTGGACCAGCACATGTTCCGATCTGCAGGTGTATGAGATGGCACCCCACACCATGACACTCCCACATCGACTTTGTCCACCTGGGGCTACTTTTGGACGTTAGGCACGTATTCCTCGGTTCCTGATTGTCTGATGGACACTGTATATATATATATATATATATATATATATTGTTAATACGCTTGTTTATCTTCGTTTATATACAAAAGCGTTGCCCATTAGTATTGATATCCCCCGGTGGGGAATATCATTCCGAAGGAGTTAATGCTGCGTTGTTGGAGGCTTCGGATGATGTTAAACGTTGCTCCATTTCATCACGGACGTGGGGGACAATTCAGGGGATCTTGGTAGCCAGGGTAACGTATTGTGCAGATTAGGGAACTGATGTACAGCTCGAGCAATGCATGGCCTGCAGTTACAGCGTTGAAACTTCAGACCAGGGTCATTCAGTTAACGGTAACAGTGTCCATTTGCTCTTGGTACCAACATTCAAGTTTCCCACAATTACAATCATTGGCGTCCTTGCTGTAGCTGTCACCCCGACCTAACTCAAAACGCCCCCACCTCCAAAATGATCCCCTTCCAGAACACACGACCTGATGTAACGTTAACCTGTGCGCCTTTGGGCACACGTCCTGCCGTCAGCTCGGGGAAGAATGAAACATAATTCGTCTTTGAAGAGAACTCTTCCCTTCCAGGTGCCACCATCACAAATGCTGTCTTCTCCACTGGAGACATGGGCGTCGACATTCGACAGCATAACTTGCACCTCTGTTGATAAGTATGGCATAATGAGGGTTGATGGAGGTGCGTAGTTCGAATCCATAGGTCTTGACATGGGGTCATTAATAGTGGCCGGCCACAGCGTGGGCGGTCATCAATATGATTGTTTTCCTGGGGGAAAGCTAATTTGTACGGACGTTGAACAGATGGGAAACACCCACCAGATGAACAATACGTTTAACTCACCGACATTTCCCCGAGTTTCAGCACTATGAACAATGGCTTTTTTTGGCTTTGGTACTGCACTGAGTGGAATTGATGAATATTTGGTTGTCCTTTCCACTTTGAATCTATCATGCTTCGGACAGCAAACTGCATTGCTTCGACCATTTTAACATTCTTTCTCTGGTTCATATACAAAATCGTTCAGAACATTAGAAACGCAAAAAAAAAAAAAAAAAAAAAATGCCGTGTCACAATAATTTGAGCCTCCAAATATACAATGCCACTGTTGTAACAAGCTACAGATTACAACCTCATTATTAACATGAGTAAACCAGAGCACGACCGATTGCATAGGCCTTCAGCCTTCAAAGAAACCTGAATGAAGAATCCAGTCCAGTGACTTGGTAACGTACCACTTCAGGCACAAGCTGCATGTGGAGCTGTCGGCATGACAGAGTGGAGTGAGTTTAGTTTTACGCAGCTTTAACAATATTCCAGCAATATCATGGCACAGGACACCAAAACGGGGCTTCAGACATTGTACCCATGTGGGGAATCGAACCCGGGTCTTCGGTGTGACTAGCGAAAGCTTTAACCATCGGGCTGCCTATCGCCTCCATCCACTTTACAAATGGACTATCATATTAATATAACTTTATTAGTATTAGTATCATTCAGAAAACAAACAAACAAGTATTAAAATTTATATCGATGTGAGACAAAATCGCCTCTTCGCATTTAACGTGAAACCTAAATGAAATGAATCTAGGACATATCAGCCCTTGTAATCATGTCCAGTAATGAATGGAATTTATCCATAAGACGGCATACGGAATTACAACGCGCAGTGCGGTCTCAACAGTACAATAAAATTGCAACAGTATACGTTTTTTACCTCCCACACATTAGACTTGGATCTGTCACTTCCAGGAATATAAATCGTCCTTATGCCACAAATGCTAGGCAATGTTCTAGGCAGCTATAATCCTGGAGACAATGCATGCATGACCTTGAGTTAGTGACGGCCTCTACCTTGGCTCCTTGACACAGAAAGATGTTCCACTGGGACGTTAGAGTCCTGACGACCCCTTCCCAAACGGGGTGACAGAAGGCAGCCTGGTGGTTGAAGACCTCGCTCTCAGTAATTTAGCCGAGCTGGGTGCACAGATAGACACAGAACAAGGACACACCGTCATTGGGGAAGTCACTTTGCGGATAACTTACTATGCCCCAAGCAGAGTCGACTGACATAAATAACACTGGGGAAAAAGGGACACGATATGGCAAGCTGTTCTCAAAACGCTCGTAGCCCTAAGAACGTCTTATGCCCATTCTTAACTCACTGGCTACGATCAAAGTTAAGAATCCATAGGTCTTCGAACGTTTCGAGATTAAGAGCCCAGGAGAAAAGACTTTGGCGATCGTTTCCGACCTTCACCGTCCAAATAGGTCCACAAGTATTTTACTTGACAGTGCAAGAGTGAGTGAGTTCAGGTATGAAGTCACACTCACAGTATTCACCCATATTTTACAAGACAGAAGCAGCACAGTCCGATTAAAGTGAAGAAGTTCATAAATCCCGCTGCCACACAGTGCAGATAGAAGGCACCCCAGTAAAAGGTATACCGACGTGGTAGCTCTTCATCCTCCCTCACCAGGTCTCCAGGGCGCATGTAACATGCGAAGATTACCGGATGGATTAAGGAGAATAATGCTGGAAGTAAAACAGTGGGTCATTTAACCCTCCTATGAACAGTGTTTCCGATATACTACCTTATTTCAGCGTAATGATAGAAGAACATAATGAAATGATTCTAGGACGCTTATAGGTTGTAACAGACCATGGATGTAAAACTAACACAACTACATTATTTAACAAAAAGCTTGATCTTGGTGATCTAAAACGTCTGCCTAAACCTGCCGTGAGTGCAATAACAAGCATGCATATATACGTACGTTTAAAACTTCATTACATTTTTGACTGTGAGAATTGTATGTTTGAATGGAGTGACATGATTGATTTTGCCGGGCTTGTCTGCGTCAAGGTTCGTGTGACTATCATGGTCAAAAGCTGAGGTTCATTCCTCAGGATGAAGCACGATGAGCTTCAGGGTGTTTACCTGTAATTGTCCACAAAACAAAGAACGGCACAATTATCCTCGTTTCCGACAGCTTCCCAAGCAGGATAATGCAACACCACAAGACTGATGCTACACACAGCAGCACGAGGCACATGATGGCAAAGAACTGAACTGCACGCACCCAGCCTGAAAATAAGGAACAAGATTCGGAGAGAGTACAGATAAGAATATTCCAATTTATCAACGGATTGAGGCCCACTTGCAAACAATGCAAACTTGGATCCATATACAGCTCTCCACACATATACAGCATGTGGGAACTGCATGGCTACATAGAGCGGTGGTGTAATCTAATGGTTAGAGCGTGCACTCGCGAGTTCCGATTCCCAATATGGATACAATGAAGACCATATCCGGTCACAACCGACATGATGATTGTTAAAAGCGGTGTAAGATGAAATTTGACTCACTCACTCTCGCATAAGAAAATGCCAACCTGTCAGATGCTAAATGGGTCATTATCATAAGTTGTTAAAATTCAACGTCAAACATGACTACTCGCTGCACAAAGAGGAAAACCAGGAATAATTTGAATAAAATTTCTCTGTGGATATTATGTTATTTAATGCGTCATTATCAGCATATATTTACTAACCTGGCACACCAGCCACGAGCAAACTGAAGCAGTCCTTTGGCCTTGCTTCATCTAAAACCTGAAAATATACATGAAAAAGGGTGTACATGCAGGCTAAAAGGTCGGGCTCTTAATCCTTGACCGAGTCTTCAAAAGTGGATCACGTGTCAATTTCCATATGCTGGGGGTGGTGAGATGCAAGTTGGGTGTGAGTGGTGGTGGTTCTTAAAATTGAAAATGACCTGATTTGTGGGCTGCAACATCCAAAAAGATAACACAAGAAGGAGACAACTTACGGAGAGTCACAGTGTTAATAACATTGCTAAAACCCACCATGCGAGAGTCGACCCTACTGTGATACATTTCTGGCGTAGACAGCAGGTAATCCTAGCTGTTTTGTATGGCAAAGATAGAAGTCGACTAATTACATTTTGAACAAATATGACTGTTATCTCCATAAATACATTTTACATGCGACTCCTTGAGTGACAGTAGTAAAAATGGGATTCGAACATATGTAAGTGCCATCAGCGGTGGGAATAAGATCGAAAAGTTACTGCTTCATCGGAACAGACTTAAATGTTCACAGACCGCCCCCATATAGCAGGAATAGTGATTAAACAACAAGTTGATAAAGAACAGCAGAGGTAAACAACGACAATTGCAAACATGTATAAGAAATCTAACATACATAGCACTAATATAAGACAAATGTTGTGGATGTCAGCTTCTTCTTTACTATTCACACAACTTCTTTGGGCTATTCCTTGCCCCTTCGACAGGTGGATGCTAACTAACCGTTATACAGGATATATATACTAGTAATGTACATGAAGCCCAAGGGATGACTTTAAGCTTGATTACAAGAATTATTAAAACAGCAGATAAAAGATAGTTATAATATACAAAAGCTGGTATGGTGTTGTTATAGTGAATTAAGATATAGAAGCCAATGTGTCTGATAGGTGTACAATAGTGGGCTGATATACAAAAGCTGGGATAAGATACCAAGAGTTGGGATGGAGCTGTAACAGAGGGTTAAGAGGTGATTGGTCACTGGATTTGATTGGTACAACCATGGGGTATTTCGGACAACACTGACCGCTATCTCTCGTCAGCCATCTACGGCTCCAGTAAAACATATAAACAGAGGAGATTATTCACAACACGAGGACAATCTTGTGAAACAACTACGGCGATCTGTTACACATTCAAGAATTGTGTATTTTTCTTGTATGTGAAAAAAATATAATCCAACAGAGACCCAATAACATTTGAAGGTAGTATTTTGGGAAGGCCCGGAAGTCATCAGTTTCAAACTTGAGCTGTAAAGGTAAATTGCTCTATGATTGGCCAATGTCTGCCTGTCCGACCGCCTGGGACAGGTTATTTTCAATACTGACGGTCAGATTTGAAGCAAAGCAAATGTTGGCAATGTACTTCCCTGGCTTCGGTTCGAAATTAAATATCAACTGTACACTCCCATTTCCTCACTTGGTTGTGTTCTCAGATTTCCAACCCCACATTTAATAATTACTCACGTGAAATTTTTATTCAACATTTTAAGCACCACTTGTGGTATTCAGATCGTTCATCGCCTCCATTACACCCGAAATATTTTTCGAACCTTTGCTCCCTTTGCTCGCGTACAAGAAGACTGGCCATAATCTCTATGCTGCGCAACCCCATTTGCGCTACAGTTTGCCTGTGATCTAACCAGTCCTGTGGTCTGGCTGAACGTTTTGGGCGTTTCATACCCTGTTTATTGTTACTGCATGATACTGGTTGTTCAAATGCACGGAAGTTCATTTTGAAGTGACCTGTGATTGCTAAGGATGCCGTAAGATCCGCCTGCTGCGCCAGCGAGCATACAAACCCTTGAAAAAATGTAAACCAACAGATATATAGCGAGGAGAGATCACAATCGATAAAAAAAAGTACACGGCTACTATATTCTCGATGTCCAGTGTTTGAAAAGCTTCCATTTTATTTCGAAAGGAATCATTAGCAAGGCCAGATAAAAATCACATGATTGGGTAGTGTGTTAGCACGTTTTGATCAACTCTCGTATATACTAAACTCATGACCACGTGCCGTCAAATGAGAAAATACCACTAAAGACACAACAATGACAATAGATCATTTCCAAGAGTACTTGCTTACCTGGAGATTGATATCATAACCACACGCACTGAATAATCCAACATTAGCTATGACTCGACCCCGTCTCTTGCTGGTTTGCTCATATGCGATCATCCACGTGTCGTAGCCGAGGCCGCAGCAGTAGACGATGAGGAGGAGGGCCCCCGCTCCAGCGGTGGCAACCTTGCCACGTGCGGCCGGCATACCTCAGTCTACCAATTCCACATGCACTTTCTAAAACAAAAGTAAAAAAGAGTGTACATGAGTGGCTGCGTACGTGTGAAACGTTGTAGTCTCAAAATACTAGTTAATAGTGAAAAAGGTTAACAATTTAAAACCGAAACAATAAATTAACCAAGAACTATGTACTCAGATCAGTGTGAAACCTACAAATAAGAAGTTATTTTGAACACAAATTGCTGTACTGATGAACTGGACTAGATCTACAGATCAGTACAAAATTTAATAATAAAAAAAAAACTGCAGTAGTTACCCAGACAGCACCCAGCAGAATGGAGGTACACAAATCAGAAGCATGCGCAGTACATTACAATGCGTCTAAAGTGACTGGGAGTGTTTAGTTTTACGCCGCGCTTAGCAGTATTCCAACATTATGGCGGAAGTCTGTAAGTAATCAAGTCTGGGCCGAACAGTCCAGCGATCAACAGCATACTCATCAACTGAGACAGATGACATGTGTCAACGAAGTCAGCGAACCTGAACACACTACCCCGTTAGTCGCCTCTTACGACAAGCAAGGGTTACTGAAGGCCAATATTCTCATCCGGACCTTCACGAGTAATGCCAGTTTAAAATATATCAGCGTTAATAATAGTGAACTAACACCCAGTAGTCTCTGAAATGAACCTATTTTACAGGATAAAAAGTCTTTCATTGAAAATAGAAATTCAATACATTTTCAGAAAACGTGGTAATCGAGACTTTCACGGGCTGCATTGGGTACATTTGTTTCAGGGTCTGTGTGACAGGCTGTAGTAATCACTGCCGGGCCAATAATAATTATATTCACCCAGCAGCAACAGTGGTCACGAATAAACGACAGGGTTCAGGTGTGCATCCTGGGTCAAATTCTGTCATGTGATGTGATGGTAGAAACATGTACCTGTCGCTTGCGTAGTGTAAATAACCATTACATGTTCTGTATTGACGTGAGTTACTGTCGGTTGCTGTAGAAGATTCCAGCGTACACCTTAATACCCACGCATCTAACCGAATTTACCTCCACACATCATAACATTTCAACGTCTGAAATTTCTTTTTCTCGATGGCATTAATTGTGCACGTTGAAAGGAATTAAACCCCGGACAGAATTATCTCTTATCTTGTAATGCGGACGATATCACCAGAAGAGACCGTAGACAAATGGTCCATTATATCTACAAAACTAGATTGTAAAGTATATACAATAATAATTAATTTGATCGATGAGCTCTGGAACTAATGACTTTCTGACGCAGTGTTCTCCTGGAGTCTGACAAGGAAACAACAACACTTCGAGGGTTATATTGCACCCGCTTAAATGGCGACGATGATTGCATATCTATCTTACAAAAGTAACCGACATTGAATGTAAGGATATTCTGAAAAATAGACGGTCTGATATTATATTTGTGTGTGACATATTCTGACCAAGCGAGACTACTTATCCATCTGAAAGCCTGAAGATAAGCGCATCTGAGACGAATACCTCTGTGGTGAAAACGGGGGGCATGGTTCTGACAAACCCTGAAAACATTGGGGCTATCAAACCAACATTGATCTGTATCACGTTCCTGGAGTCCCACATACACCCTTGCTTCTTTCACTGTCAGGTCACAGGGAAACGGGTCGCTGAGGTACTTGGAGGTTTTGCTTGATGAACATATATTGAAATCTGGTAATATCTCTGATACAACATTTAACTACAAGGCAGTTTTGTTTTGATGAGCTTTAAAACTAATTAATTAACCGTTGTACATCAAGACCCAGCTTTAATCGTTAATCATACCATGATTAGGTAATCATTGAATATCTTCAGCTGTTTGAAATCTTTAATAAATGAATGCCTTCATTAATCCATCATTAAGCTAATGAAGGTTTGGGGTATCATTAACTCATCATTAGCCGTGTCAACATTGCAGACAACATAACATTCCATCAACTACCTATTCGAAAACTTGTCTTTCTTCTTTACATTTTGTAACATATTGTCCCATTTTGTGTTGTGTTCTTTGGACGTTCTATTGCAACCCCTATGCTGTTGATCTTGGCCGTTATTTTGTCCCATATCTGTTTCTTTTTGTAGCTAGGAATGGAATTAGTCACTTTGCTGTTTAACACATCGATGTGATCTTCAACTAGGTCTGTTGGAAGTTGTATTTCACAACTTCCAAAATTTTTACTACGATTTCTGACGACAGCCATCATGCAGAGGATGGATTAGTGTTTACCCGCAATGCATCATGGACAATAATTAGGGTATTCCCCTAAGTTAATGATGGTTTATTGACGAGACCTTCATCAGTGGCATACATATGTAATGCGTCTTTAAATATGGGTTTATGCTACCGTATTTAAACACTTCATTAACTAATCAAACATTAAGATTTTAATCAATGATTAGTGTGTTGTTGATGATTACATAATTACTCGTTGATACAACCGGGTCCGGAGCATTAACGAAGGCTCATGGTAAGACGCTGGTTATCATAATTACTCAACGATTGTACAGAGGGCATGAACCGGAAAAGAAACAAATTTGCTTCCTGCATGGAATGGCTGTGGAACACAATTCCTATTCCCAAACGCTTGCTAGCTTTACATTCAGGCGTTGTGTTTTGTAACACAATTTCTGTCAGTGTCAACAAATTTATTTTGACTATGCCTATTCCCCTACGCCAGCTTTACATTGAGGTACTGTGTTTTGTAATACAATTTGTGTCAGTGTCAACAAATTTATTTGGACCCGTACCCCGTACCAAAACTAGTTCTGGAAAATAACAAGAAGAAATGGCATGAATATCATTTAAGGCAGTACTGAGTCAATACAGCTTAAAGATGTGCAGATAATCATACGTAAGTGTAGTAGACATTGTTCCTGTCTCTTAATATCCCAATACTGTGCCACTGTAAGTATTCCTATTCACACGACATTTGATGAAGTACAAAATCACCTGTCGCACAGAAGTCAAAAGTCGAAGACGAACATAAGCCGCGAACAAATGTTTCCAATACGTTTCCTGGTACATAAACAACATGCAGATATTTTGAAAGATAATATTTTTTACACTGCATACGTATTACAAAAAATACATGACTGTGTAAGTGTTGCTATTTTATCAAAAGTTCGACTGCTCCAAAATGCCAACTCTCCTTAACTCCGTATCGTATCGTCCGCCCAGACAGTTCTCCGTGCCTTAAGCACAGTCACCAGTCATGGCAACTTCCATCTTCCGTAATCCGTTATATCAGAATTACAGATAAACAAAAACGTTTAATTTCGACTAACGTTCAGGCTTGATCGACATGCCTACATCGGAGTATCTACCTGTTGGCCTACAACTACTGCAGCGCTACAGGCGGACAAAGGGGCGCAACTCCAGGAATGTTTACCAGTGGAAGCATCTTTATAGTCAACAGTTGTCCCTGCTTTATACGGTGCGGGTATATTTAACCCCTCTGGTTGTTGGTTTCTGGTTTTAAATGTTTGTAAAAGACGCTATCAGCGATATAAGACGTTATAAGTTATCTTGAGCGATATCATACGGTAACACTTTCTCAGTTCGATCAATGCACTCCATCCATACCAGCCCACGCCTCTCACCAGCCTGTTTGGAACCTCAGCGTTGTACCGATGTCGATATGGTTGACACTTCTGCGCTCTCGCCTTGCGTTCACCCCCAATGCAACTTCCCCATCTCCAGCTCCATCACTGGCGTCTGAACCATGTAAAGAGATGACAACAACGCCGCATATGTGCAAACCACACCCTGAATCCACAGCATAATTTCACTATAATCACCCCGTGAACTGACGACTCGCTAACCGGTGTTGGTAGAAACTGTAACCCATGCTATTTGAGCTAGCTGGTCAGGTGAGCCGTTTGTCTTGGATTTTCGAAACGACCTCAGCTGGGATTTAACATAACTTACGTTTACGGTATTTTCAAACATCATCAACTGTCGCTTAGTTACGTGAAGGATGCAATAGCTTGCATACTTTGAACAGAAACGTCGTCATTTGTGTTTGGATTAGTAACAGAAGGGGTGTTTCCCAATGACGACTCACTCGTCACATCATTTCTATCATAAGAAAATCCTACTCGTCTCTCTTGAAAAAATGTATATGTGCCCGAGAAATATTTACTTTTTTATGCAGCCTAATGTGGATAGTCAGTGAGTAACGTTATAGACGAGGGAAAGTTTAATCTGGGTCATGATTTTTTTGCTATGAGGCTTTTGTCTGTGGGGCTTCTGTACTGCAGCCCTAAATAAAGTCTTGATTTCGTCTGTCTCTCTTATAGACCCTGAAACAAACATATGAAGCCCATGCAAGTCTACATTATATGACACGTCTACATTTCCACAGTTTAAAAACTCAGGGCTCCTTTTCCTAATATTTATTTATATTTTTATCATTAACTGTTCTTTCTGGAAAATATGTTTATTTCGGTGAATATTTATTAGTCTTCGAGTTCTGAGTCTAGAGCTGCAGCTGTTTTTCAATTTCGCTGGGTTTACTTGTTCAAAATTATACAATTATTTTCAGAAACTTAGCTTTAGACTAGTTTGTCTACAACATGTCGCCACCTAGTTCTTGTCAATGTCACGTTTAGTTAGATATCTAGAGGTAAAGCGTATTGTGAAATGATACTTTTTCATGAAGGTGTATCGCAACCTTTAGTGAGAACTGAATTCAAAGATAGTGAAAACATATCAAAGATGGAGCTGTAGATTTTTATCAATGTATCTTTTTCGTGAAAGGTACACATATTACATCTCTCACTGTTTCATTAAGCATACACTTAAGACATCGTCCTCTGAGTGGATTCTGATAGAAGAGAAAGAAATTTGTATTACATCACTCATAACCAGACGTCCACATAAAAATCAGGCCCAAGTTGTGATCACAGCCCAAAGTTCTGGCACCACTCTTGGTTATATTGTAGCCTAGCTGCCACTTGGTGGGGTAGCATGATTATTTTCTGTGACGCTCTGAATGTGAGGACAATCATGTGTTATACTTGAAAGGATGCACAATGGATCTAAGGCAAAATAGGCTAGATTAGTATCACTGATTCAGAGTTATAACCGATAACGTTTAACTTTTATAAAATCAATAATGAACGCTCTCATTTATATTGTGTATCACTGTTCTCGCATCCTTAGTCTAGTTTTAGAAAGTACACTTGATAATTGAGTAAATGTTCGTCCATTACTTGACTTTGAAAACCACGAGAGGTCGGTCGAGATAGGAGTGACTGTCGTACTGAACCGCACAGTGTAGGTGTCCGACGTTAATTAAGCTGTCAGTGGTGGTAGTATAAGATGACCAAGTTCCTGTCACACATATGTTGTTACTACAATGTAAAGATTTCCCCGATTGTATTTCGACTGCTTCATATATCATAAACGGATATAATATACAAACTGCCTTTACGCATGAAGGTTAGTCACTGCATGACACACAATAGACAGTACTGTACGTCCCTTCACACAAACGGGATTTGTAAGGAATGAACGCACTTACAGGATATTCGCATTCACTCAAATGGGACTTTTCAAGGAATGAACACACTTATAGCACATTCACAGTCACTCAATCGGGGATTTTCAGGAAATAATCACACTTATACAGGACATTCACTCACACCTAGATTTGGGAATAACAACACTGATGACATTAAGTTTCACTACTTCCTCAAAACAACTCTGACGAAGGTGCTCGACCTATCCCCGTGACAGCATACGCTCGTAACGCCATCTGTGTAACTTCTGGCGTGTGTGTTAACGAGACGTCAGGATCCCTGTTTGCAGACTGTGGGATGGACTTGCCGTGTGTGTTTTGTTTCTGTCTCCTCGCTGTTTCGCTGGGACTAGCCGGTATGTATATGACACAGATTGACTTATAGGTCCCTTGTGTGTAGTGGTGGCCATATGTCCATGTACAGTCATATTCAAAGTGATTCAAATATAGTTAGTCACGGGAAATTTAACAACGTTTGTTCAGCTATCACAGGCCAGGACAAGGTGTAGATAACTGCAAGTACATGTGTTCAGTTATCACTGTGACAAGGTGTACTCAGCGATAAGTACATGTGTTCAGCTATCACAGTGACAAGGTGTAGTCAACAATAACGTGTGTTCAGTTATGACAGTGAGAAGGTGTAGATAACGGCATGTACCTGCGCTCAACTATCACGATAACAAGATGTAGATTACGACATGATTATGAGAAGCTGTAGATAACGACAAGCACACGTGTTGAGCTATCAGTGAGAAGCTGTTGAAAACGACAAGTATACGTGTTCAGCTGTCACAGTGACAAGGTGTAGATAACGGCGGGTACGGGTGTTTAGATATCACAGTGACAAGGTGTAGATAACGGCGGGTACGGGTGTTTAGATATCACAGTGACAAGGTGTAGATAACGGCGGGTACGGGTGTTTAGATATCACGGTGACAAGGTGTAGATAACGGCGGGTACGGGTGTTTAGATATCACAGTGACAAGGTGTAGGTAACGGCGGGTACGGGTGTTTAGATATCACAGTGACAAGGTGTAGATAACGGCGGGTACGGGTGTTTAGATATCACAGTGACAAGGTGTAGATAACGGCGGGTACGGGTGTTTAGATATCACAGTGACAAGGTGTAGATAACGGCGGGTACGGGTGTTTAGATATCACTGTGACAAGGTGTAGGTAACGGCGGGTACGGGTGTTTAGATATCACAGTGACAAGGTGTAGATAACGGCATGTACCTGCGCTCAACTATCACGATAACGAGATGTAGATTACGACATGATTATGAAAAGCTGTAGATAACGACAAGCACACGTGTTGAGCTATCAGTGAGAAGCTGTTGAAAACGACAAGTATACGTGTTCAGCTGTCACAGTGACAAGGTGTAGATAACGGCGGGTACGGGTGTTTAGATATCACTGTGACAAGGTGTAGATAACAGCGGGTACGGGTGTTTAGATATCACTGTGACAAGGTGTAGATAACGGCGGGTACGGGTGTTTAGATATCACAGTGACAAGGTGTAGATAACTAATGCATGTGTAGAGTTATCACAATAACAAGATAACAAGTGTAGATAACGACAAGTTGACGTGTTCAACTCTCACAGTGACACGGTGTGGATAAGAGCAAGTACGTGTGTTCAGCTATCACAGAGACAAGGTGTAGTCAGTGACAAGAGCGTGTTCAGCTATCACAGAGACAAGGTGTAGTCAGTGACACGTACGTGTGCTCATCTATAACTGTGACAAGTGTATGTGTTCAGCTATTAGTGCCAAGGTGTCGTCAGTGACAAGAGCGTGTTCAGCTATCACAGAGACAAGGTGTTGATAACGACAGGTACACGTGTTCAGCTATCACAGTGACAAGGTGTCGTCAATGGCAAGTGTCTCTGTTCAGCTGTGAGAGTGACAAGGGGTAGATGACGGCAGATATGTGTGTTCAGCTATCACAGAGACAAGGTGTTGATAACGGCAGGGACACGTGTTCAGCTATCACAGTGACAAGGTGTTGATAACGGCAGGGACACGTGTTCAGCTATCACAGTGACAAGGTGTTGATAACGGCATGTTCCTGCTCTCAACTATGATACGACTAGTACGTTGGTTCAGCTATCTCAAAAGCTGTATAAATGACAGCAGACACATCCTTACTTCGACACTTTTAACATATTCTGACAGAAGAGCATTCTTACACTCAGGATAAGGCAAAATTCGTTTAATTAGATATAGACGTGAGCCCATTGCACGGCGCAGGATTAGATCGCTCAACGAACGTAAATCCCTCTGTTGTTCTTTTCCCTGTTTTATTTACCAACACGTCCATGTCTTCGCACTATCAATCGTGGCAGTCAACCAGTCAGTCCCTGTCTGTGTTATGAATAATTTAATAACGAAGCGTATCTGAAGATGAATGGGTATTACCCAAGGGTCTAGCTTTCAGATGCCAGTCCCTTGTAATCTTGAACTATATCAGTACATCGGGATGTTCCCATCCAGCACAATGCTGTATTCAACGGGCTACTGTCTGTAGAGACAAATTACATATTGTGACACTCATTACAGGCATTTATCCACTGCAAAGAGAGCGTGTTGATTTAAATTCTTCAACCTGAAGAAGCCGATAAACCTAACAGTAGCTGTCCATGAATGTCGTTATATTTTGGAAATGTCCCTGACCATGAAAATGGACATACTAAACAAAGTGATATTTCGATCCTATGTGTTTCTATTCTATAAAGCTGCCTTCTCTGTTTAAACCTTCTTAATATATACTGGAAGAAAATAGTTAGGGGTATATGTAAATTTTGATAATGTATAATGGTCTATTTATTCATTGACACACTGATGGAATATCAGTCCTAAAATTACCAGTATCCCTAACTTATTTTGGCCAGTATATTTCGCTATTTAATTATCAGCTGAGTTAAAAAAGGCTTTGGTCAAAGGGTTAACTGACAATACCTTGGTTGTTACCTTGCACAGCGTATTTTCCAAGAGTGTGTGTATGTGAAGGCTTTCAGACACTGACGAAATACACTCATGTCCTGTCTTAAAGTCTAGTGTACCTGAATAAAAACCACGTCGTTTGTTCAGAGGATTAACCGACAATAGGTTTATTAATTGCTCATTGTTTTTTCCGGAACCTTGGTCATCATGAACATAGATGTCACGTGTGCTATCTCTGCTAACCAGCGCGACATCCGCCAGTGAATAACCTGAAACAAACTTTCGCGATCAGTTCTGAAAAAATCACAAAATGTGACATCCAGAAACGTCAAGCATACACGTGACATACTGTACATGTGACATGGAACACATTGCTTTAGCAGCTAGAGATGGATGGGATATTGTTCCTTTAAGAATACATAGAGTGTTATGTTTTCCGAACAAGGTTACTGCCTGATAATACAGTCAGAGAGCGTGTCAGCTGTGATTTATGATCTTTATATTTTTTCTAGCATTGTCCGTAACATTGAGCAAAATCATTTCATTTTATGTATCCCTGGGAAATTTTCGATGCAAGACGGACAAGAAATAGGTCGCAGTTTTCGTTGTACGCGGTTGTAAAATATGATTTTCTTAGGCAAACATATGAAATATTTACATATTACAGCTTTTGTACCAAATTCACTTGAAAAACAGTCTGACAAATCTTTAAAGGAAATTTCAACGAACATAAAACATAAACAAATCAATTGTTCTCGTGTAAACAATAAAAAATGAAGTTGCCATAATATTTTGTCTTAACGCTAAATATTCTGGAACACTAATCGAAAGTATTAAGACGTGCACTGACTTTATAAAGTTTGCCGGGGAGAGAGAGCGAACGCGGGGGAGAGTGATTGTCATCTTATTAGTTATTTTTCATTTTCGTGACTCTCCTTTACAATATGTAAATCCAGCTAGGTCCTGGCGGCTAGCAAAGGCACTAAGGTCCCTAATATGGTGATCTACCGTCAGCTGCTGGCGACCTATACCCCTTTTGATACCACAAACCGATCGCCTTGAATGTTTTTAATTTGAACATCTTTCAAAACAATATTGTCATTTTTGTAGTAAACGTTTAAATGTTTACATGTTTGTAGTAAACGTATTAACGCTTACATGCATATGGTTAAAATCTTATATGCTAGTTTTCAATTTCTATCTGTGATAACCTAGATGTTTTACTGTCCCTTGTAGGAAGATGTTATGTAATAACTTTATTTGTTGTTAAATCATATTATTGTTCTTGTCACGGTATGGATAAAAGATTGAGCAGGTTACTTAAAATCACTCAGTCGTCTAAAATATGTATTACTCTTTATGAACGTCTCACAGAGGATACGGTAACCTTATTTTGAGAAACTCTCTTTTGATTCGACCCGTGAAGGTCCGGGGTACAATAGGGCTTCAGCAACCCATGCTTGCCATAAGAGGCGACTACGCTTGTCATAAGAGGCGACTATCGGGATTGGGTGGTCAGGCTGACTTGGTTGACACATGTTATCGGTTGCGTAGATCGATGCTCATGCTGTTGATCACTAGATTGTCCGGTCCAGATTCAGTTATTTACAAATCGCCTCCATATAGATGTAATATTGCTGAGTGCGGCGTAAAACTAGACTCACTCACTCTCCCGATTCCGCCCTTCTTGGACCCAAAGAGTCGACCACATGTAATTCTGTGTTCATTGTGTCTGTAATGTTTATAGTGTCCCAGCACTGCTCCAGTTCCATAACAGCGACTTGCTAATTATGGAAGTGAAACTTGAGGCACACCTGTGGTGCGTACCATGGGTTACGATGGCCTGCAATCAAACACATCACCACGTTTCTCAACCCGAATCATTTGATCGCCCTTTACAACAAGCATGGGGTGCCGGGATATATGCTAGCCCCAAACCCACGACACCTTTTAAACTGATATTTCTCATCTTTTCGGTATATTATGAAAGCGGTGTCAAATTCCGTGAACACACAGGCTCAGTGTTTCAACGTTACATGGATTCATGTGTCATTGTTGAAATTACAATGAGTGGTGCAGGTATTTCATTTAACATACCTCAGTCAACTGTGTTGTCTGTTATGGTTTAGCTACACCACCTATTCGTATGCTACCATTCCAGCTGCTGAATCCTGTAAAGGTCGTTGTAACGCTGGCAGGATCGGAAACTGCTTCTGCAACACTCATTGTCGTCGCCATGGAGACTGCTGTCAGGACTACCAAGATGTCTGTACTATTAAGATTTGGCAAAGGAAAGGTGAGTTATCTTATTTCAACAACAGTGGCCGTATCATCACCATATCTCGACGATCAGTATCCTTCGTATCTGAAGATCTAACATTGATGGAGCTTGAACGCCAATATTCACGATGTGAAGAATATATCATGTAAAGAATGGAGAAGACAACAGAATGGTTGAAATCATGAGCATCGATCTAAGAAATGGAATGTGTCAAGGGAGATGGAATGTTTCACTGGTCAATCTAATAATCAAAATTGTTATCGTACAATAGTTTAATCTACTTCAACAATAATGTCAGCATTGCTCATCAACAAGTCTAAATTTGCTACTTATATATCTGATGTTTTTTAATGTCAAACATGAATGCATGAATGAATGTGTCTGTGTATGTATGCGTGGGTTGTTTTTTTGTGTATATGTCTGGGCTTGCGTGTGTGAAAATGTGCTTGGGATTTCATTGCCAATGCATTTATGCAACCATTCTAGCTTGTCTCATAGGCCATATGGTCCAAATCTGATCAATTCCTGTAAAAATGTGTCAGGAAAATGTCTTTTCTAATGATTTGAATTGAAGCACGTGACACATTTATAGACTGTTTCTTCTTGTTCAGTCTAGTAACATTCATACAGTTGTTTACAGGCATACAGCTGGATTAGTGTTCACTTTGTGGTTAACCTCATTGGTTCGACTAGGTATTCCTACATGGATCTATGGTTGAATTGGGGTTGCTGGTGTTTTGTAGACATATTCAATGTTGCAGCTACATCTCGGACCCTGGGGTCGTGTTCTGGTCAGTGTATGGTAGGCAGAGTCGGACAGTGTTTCTGTAACGACAAGTGTCAGCAGCATGGCGACTGTTGTCACGACTACGTGGATCTGTGTTTAGGCGGAGTTGTGCCTGCACCAACACTAAACAACAGAACACTTGTCACCATCAGTTCAAACTGTAAGTCCACTGAGAGACACTGATTACAATTTTATTCCACTGTGTGACACCTAATCCAAAAGGCTACCCTTTCGGCCTAATTAAGCATCTGAGTTTGATAAGGGTTAAACGCTGACGCTAAGAATGATTGTATCATATCACTACTTACATCACAAATGACTTTGACTTACTCTATAACGCATTATGTCAATGGATTAATTCTTGAAAGCGTTGTTAAACCAATCTCACTCAAGTCACACCAATGGTGTGTTACTTGAAGTGAGTACGCGCGTATGGCTGCATGACATTTTGCAATATTTCATTAAAAATCACAGGCCACAGAAAACTGGCTTCATCAGTTGTATTCATGTTGGGAATAGAACCCAGGCCTTCGGTGAGACAGGCGAACACTTTTAACGCAACCCGATCACCTTGAATGTCTTGATATATCTTCCAACAGGTTTAAATCATATTTAATTATCTTACTTGTTTGGTCTCACCTGTAATGGTATTTCAGCTACCCTGACGGAAGTAGTTAACGCCCTGTGGTCAGCAGATGTGAACCGCCTTCCCCTCTCCAAGTTGAACCTTCGCTACCAGGGACACACTACTTCCGGTGACAGACACGACAGAGCAGCGCATCCGTTCGTACACGTCAACATTACGCCAAAATGTAGAATGTACCTTGTCGACGGCACTAACAGCAATGTCAATCGACATTGACGTCACTCTGTTGTTACTGGCGACACTTTTTTCGAACTATCACTCAAATCTGACACAATTCCACGGGTTAAATATCTAAATACCGTCCCTCTGCCCCGAACTTATTACTTGTTTTGAAGACGGACACGACTTTTTCTTGTTATCTTTGAATATGATCATAACATATGACACAGACAATTTCTAAACTGTAGTGCCAACACCCAGTTTCGAACCCGCAACCTTTCGCGCACCACTTTCGTGGTTTTATCCACTAGGCTACGTAGGAATACTGTAAAGAATGAGATTGTTTCTCGGTATGAACGGTCTGTTCCTGACAAGACGTTTAGTGCTGGTAGCGCACGGGTAGCTAGTGCGGAGCGCATGTATTACGTGTGCAAGGCGTGGCATCGACTGCCAGTCTCATCCTAGTGGCTTTCATCAGTGAATACCAAATATTGATATTAATTATATCTAAACTATATCTTCGGTCGGTTGATAAGCTGGATATAAAATGATACGTGGGTATTATTGAAAAGTAAGCTCTCTTCGGCCCCTGGACATTTCCCATGGGAAGTGGGCTTACTTTTCAATAATACCCACGGGTCGTGTTATATCCTACACATAAGACAGGTTTACATGGTATTGCGTTTATACGAGTGGGTGTCGTAGCGGTGAAGCTACTGTTTTCAAACAAATATTTTTGTATGTTAATTAATGTCTCTCTGGTTATTGTATTTCCAGTCTGTTCAACAATATCAGTGACGAATTCTTCAACACGAGCACGTACAAACTATTTATCAATCTCCTTGACAATTACAATCCCAATGTGCGGGTAAAAGAGACTCTGACGGCGAGCCAAAGACATGAAACCGACACTTTCCTGGATTACATTGTAGCTACGGACACAATGGCCGTACTTCGACACTATCTAGCACAACGGGGTGAGTGTCCGTGATTGTTGTTCACGTTATCCAGAGCCAGCATGGTCCAGCTAGACTGCAACGGCTTGTCCAGACTATGTAGGCCAGTTCTTGACAGCATGGTCCAGCTAGACTGCAACGGCTTGTCCAGACTATGTAGGCCAGTTCTTGACAGTATGGTCCAACTAAATTGAAACGGTTTGTCCAGACTATGTAGGCCAGTTCATCACAGCATGGCTCCGCTAGATAGCAACGGTTTGTCCAGACGATGTAGGCCAGTTCTTCACAGCATGGCTCCGCTAGATAGCAACGGTTTGTCCAGACTATGTAGGCCAGTTCTTCACAGCATGGACCGCTAGTCATTATGAAATACAACTAACCAGGTTAGTAATTCGTGACCCCTTGATGCTCATCAACAGAATTCATTTGTCCACTGGGAATAATCTGTCCTGGACGGCCAGTGAGGTATATTTCAGCAAGACGGATTTGTGTTGCAAGTGCGTGTTCCATAAACGTCCCCCGTGCTGATATCGACCTCTAAAAGACTCCTTATTCAAAATCCAAATATGTAACCGGTATCCAAAAATGTTGTATTACTAACATGATATCACAAAGGGGCACTGTGATAGAGACAAGTGTTTTCAAGATATTACGATGGGGCACAACAGTAGAAACACTGTGTTAATAGGCAACGGGGACTGGAGTTACGAAGTATTCACATCGTTTGCCACATTTATGCACCGTCAATGCACATATATACACGTGCGCAAAGGTTAAGCGCCGCCTACTATTTTTGTGATCTGCTACTTTGGATACTCAGTGGAAACTAGCATAACGAGATCTATGATTGTTATTGGCATCATTGGTTTGATTATGTTTGGCAACTGAACGGGTGATGACGCTGTGATGACGACCCATTTGCCTTGCAATGGCCCTGCATGACAGGTCAGCATTTTCCATGCCCATCACATGCCATCTCTCAGCCGTAGTTAACTTTCTCCTCACCATGACAGATTTTCTTTAACGTGAAAGGAGAATCTCACAACAGACCGGTGAAACCAAGTGGGTGAAACTTGATTTTCAAGATTCAGATGGTAGGGAAATGGAGTTGCACGTGCAGAACGTTTTCCATGCCATATCTTGACAATCTTAGGTTCAAGAATCTATGGAAGGCTAATTCAGTCATAAATATTTATAGTTTGTATTTCTGATCTTCAGTGGTGAAATCAAGACACTATGAAAATAGTGGCGCTTAACTTTTGTGCATGTGTATACATGACTAATATTTGAAAATTAAAAACAATTAAACTTTTTACACGGTGGGTTTCAGGAGTGATTACAAACACGAACAACAGCTTAAAAAACCTGTTGAAAACACTTTGGTTTGATCTTTACCGTCGAAGGTCACATGGTGTGGTGAGCAGCTGTGGGTTTGAGCACGTGATGGTTGGGGAGCTAGATGGAAACAGAGTGACGGGCTTTCATAACTGGATACAGTTGTACATGGAAGAAAAGCAGGGTCGCTTAAACTATGAAGGATACAACGCCAAGTTGGAGGTAAATTGGGATACTAGAAGCTAGAGTCGCAGATATAAATATCTGTTTCACTGCAAGCTGATTGGGTTTCGTCACTCAATGATTAATTCATATTTTTTTGCCAGTTAATTAGATTAATCATTAGCCTTTTTGTTAAACTAATTATTCGAATACGTCAAGAAATTACATTTGTTTCAGGTGGTGGCATGCGTGTGGCTTCGAAAGACCTGAATTGTTTTTGAGAAATAATTATTACCGAATTTGGCCTTTTTTATCCATAGATGTGAAGGTTCTAACTGACAAATGATTCCTTTACGTCGAGTAGGGTTAAAGCATCTCTACTTCTAAGGGCGTCAAACGATTAACCTATTGAAGAGACTATTAACCCACTGGCGCCTAATAGGCAACTTGAATCATTCGAATTAATAATGACCAGATTGTGCTTGTGGAACTGATTCTCTAACATGGAAAAGGCGCCTTATAAATATCATTATATTACATGTTACATAAAGCAGTCAAAGCCTCAGTATTGCTTGCAAACCGTTTTGTAAATAAATATATATGTGGATGACATGTAGTTCATTGGGCCCGTGGTCATTACGATGTAAAAATGATTGGTCACTCATATAGTCGGTACACAACACCGATCTAGTAAAGACCTGCCACTACCATCTGAAGAACATAGACAGCAGCCGCTGACAAGAGAAGCACTGCTACTCTCTCTCTCTCTGTCTCTCTCTTTCTTTCTCTCTCTCTCTCTCTCTCTCTCTCTGTGTGTGTGTGTGTGTGTGTGTGTGTGTGTGTGTGTGTGTGTGTGTGTGCTATACGTCCTTATCTTATTTCCATGCAGATTGCAATCAGTGAACGAGTGTTAATTTAATCATTGCATAACGTCTCTGATGGTACACATGTCCGCGGATGTATAAGAACCTTGCATTCACCAGCACAGAGGATCTTCAGACAGAGATGTTCTGTCTGTCAAGTTTGAATAATGTTATATATACTTTGACGTACAGAGTTTACCAGCGCAGAGGATCTTCAGATAGAGATATTCTGTCTGTTGGGTTTGAATATACTCTGACGTACGAAGACAGCAGTTTACACACCATGCCACTGAGGGCTTCAGTTAACATAATGTGAATAATTTGATTGTGACACACGAGTGAAACACATAGTGTCTGTTTCAGCCGTATATCCTGTCGGCCCGGTTTTCGTGGAAAGGAAGACGGAAGAAGGTCGGCAATATGTTTGTAGGCGTGTCACCCGAATTCGATATTGCCGTCTACACCTTGTGCTTTCTTTTGCGTCCTGGGGGTGCCTGTAAGTTCAACTTTCAGGGACATAACATAACAATCCAGACCTATGACAATGCCAATGTGTCAGGACTCCAAGTAGGTACTGCCTTCATTAGACTGTGATTGCTCGATTTTGTATCCTTGTTTTAAGCTATAGTTGCATATTAATAATATACTTTGCATTTAACATGCACGTGAAATGTATTTTAGTTTTTGTAATTGACAAACAATACAAGGCAGAAAAATGGCCGAAAACGTGCTTGGACCAAGACTCAAAATACAACTGCACTGGAGTCGAAAATGAAGAAACGCCAGTCAGCAATGAAGAACGTTTTCATGACAGTGTGAATATGATTGTGTTAGTAATACGTGTACATGTGTTGTACTGAAGATAATAAATCATATTCATGTACTGTGCATGTAAACACAGAATTTGTTGGGTTTTTGGGGTTTTTTTTACCTTACTTTATTTACCAAGAAAAAAGGTATTAATAATCACTATACTTTCATGATATAAGTCACTTCCAGTGTATGTTACTGTTTGAGAAGTATTCAAGCATGGAGACGTGGAATTATCGGACATGCTGTAGAATCCGACATTTTGCCCCGGTCCGAGTGAGTGTCGGATGAGTCGGATGAGTCCACTATACATCACCACTGAATTAACATATAATGTCAGTTTCGTATGCCTGGTGTCAGCATTAATTTTTAATTTTCCATTTACAGAATTTTCACATCCGTTTTTAATTAACTTGTCATAAAAAACTGATGTTTTTGAGGACAGACAAGACTGGTTGTTATGTTTAGTTGATGCACCATCAAACACCAATGTATATATCTTTAAGGTCTTAATACAAGTAAATATAGGTCAGACAAACCAGAGCTTATATCAATATCTTCATCTCCGGGTGTATTGACATACAAGCAGCCAATGGCAGGTCCCAGATGTTCTTATAAGATGTCAACTGCATGTAATGGTGCATGAAAACACTGGCACAGACGGTTCAGTCCCATTTCGCTTACATCCCATTTCGCCTACAACCCATTTTACTTACAGAATACATGTTAGCGAACACGGACATTTTATCTCCAAATAGCGATCATTGACTTCATCGTTTTCTCTTTCTTTCTAAGAATAGTTTATACAGCGTTCATGCAGTATTTGAGTGGATTCATGTGCATGAATTATACGAAGTCAAAGATCATATTATTGTCGCCTTTTGACTTGTGACAAATAAGCTGAATTCGAGCAGGACCGTTTGTATATGTTTTCATGGAGAATAAGACTGAGTAATAGAAAGTCAGAAGGAGTTGTGTTCCTTTTCCCTTGTACATGCCCTAACAATAAACAAAATGGGTGAACAGTGTGCATTCTTCACTCTGGAATAAAATTACTTTGGAAAAAGATATTTGGAATTAAATTAAAATCAGTGGGTCTACTGTGCTTCAAATCCCTAGGTATAGTGTGCTTTGAATTTGCTTGGGTACTGACAAAGTGATGTTCAAACAAATTTTTCAACCATTCAGTAATAATGGCACATAAGAAATGAAATCATGATTAGCGCTCTAGATTAATGCGCATGAATCAGTCGCTGGGTTATCTGGACCAGACAGCTGTTAGCAAACCACCGTCACACACCCGTAAGTGGTGCTAAAATCAGAACAACAAACCAACCAAACCAAAGCTTGGCCAGTGAGAGAAGTCATATATGGTCTTTTGGTGAATTACTACACTCAAGTGCCATATAAACTTCACAAAATGGCCACTTTGATTCATGCCAGCAGCAGCTGGTTCTTTTAAATGAAAGTTTGTTTCATCTTGGCAATAGTTATAAAGTATCAAATTTTAGGGGGTACAAATTTGACTTAAAGCCTGTTGCATTAAATTTATTTAGTAAACAAAAGGGGAATAACTCTCAAATACGTAGTATAACGTCTGCTCAGAGTGTCATATCACCTACCGGGAAAGATCTTGCAGCCTATCATAAAAAGCTCCTATTAAGTTTGAAATGCACAATAGGTTTACTGTCTGTAAGTTCCTGAAGAGGTATTATCAAGGAGGAAAATAATTTGATACAAAATAACGTTAGAGAAGTGTAGTAGGCAACAGGTAAAGTGTAGTAGGCAACAGGCAAAGTGTAGTAGGCAAAAGACAAAGTGTAGTACGGCAACGCGCAATGTGTAGGTGTTAGTTTATTCAGGTGGATCCAGACGAAGGGCATGTGTTGTTTCAATGCCTAAGTTACTGGTTAGGCGATACACCTGCCTCAATTTGTGTCTCCGTGGTGTCCCCACATTTAAAGGTAACGAATTCACGTCGTCTGTATGATGTCCTTAGCAGTTTTTAGATGATAAATCAATATGTATCAACAACTCAAAATATTGTCTACACCATTATTTCACAGGTATACCAACTATAGGTCAGCAGCTTGTAAGTATTGAAGATATCAATATCATATTGCACGAATGTTCATTTGAATATGAAACTGTAATCCGGTAATTGTACCGACCATGAATATTGACGTCACACGTGGTGAATTGCCTCATAAGAGGGTGGCTTACAGGTGGGCTGCGACTCCCTCGTGTCACGTGATGGCTCACAGAAAAGTGAGTCATACGATGGCGGAAGAGCGGCCACGCTAAAAGCTGGCAGAAATAGTGTTCTATTCGGTGAGTTGTCACATCTCAGTTCTTGGACAGGTGACTGTCTTACTGTGTATGGCGCGTATGCTGGGACAACATCTCCTCCATCCCCCACGCCGACGCTTGCTCGTCTCGATCGCTTCTGTGACTGACAAATATAGCAGGCAACACACAGCGTCAACATGGTCACTCCCAACAACAAACCTACCCCAGTGAGAACTGCTGTCAGCACGTCATAGCCAGACGATGGTTTGTTTTCCTTGGGAGATTCTGAAATACCAGTTGAAATACATTAAAGCTTGTTGATATAACAAAATCCCGAGAAAGGTTGTGGTGTGGGACTGTACATGGAGCTCAGGTCAGAAAGCAGTTGAACTTGAGCAACGTTGAGCTCGGACAGTGATCCTGTTTGGCAACTTGACTCTTGAGAGTTTCTAAGACTTCAGTCCTGTTCTACAACCAAGCACGTGTAATACATGTAGTCTCATCTTAGACAAGTGAGTTATTTAAAAACTGCCTCTGTTCACACAGCAGAAAATGGATACCCGGTGCGGTAAGTCATTCTTGCGCCTAACAGGCAGCTTGGATTATCCGGGGAAATAATATAAATGTCTTGAATGTTAGCGCTATGAGTATTCGCATCGCGAATGACGTTTGATGCAATATAAATGCACATATTACTACGGAAAAAGTAAGTAATTTAAGGTGATCAAATTCTACCTTGGTGTTGACAGTTGTGTCCTGTAAAGCCAGTTCTGCACTGAATACAAGTTGCACCCACACAGTAACAGTTGGCTGGGCAAACTGCAAAGAAATAACGCGGGTATGACAAGTCGGTCTCACATTGAAATGAAATTACTGATATTTCACTTGCTTTAAGGATATCTTGCACTGAACTGACGCGATCTTGAAATCCTTTTCAAGTGTCGAGAAATGAAGTCAGGATGTCACGAAATGGAACAGTTAAAAATATCTGCAATTCAATTCATGATATAATGAAAGCAAATAAGGATATGACGAAGCACAAGTGTTCACTTTTTAATGATATCAGTCAGCTCCTGATATTTGGATATCAGCCGTTCTTTCCCACATATTGCCACATATGTTGATTTGAAGCTGAAAGATTCTGATTCATTTTCTGATGGGATTGTGTACAATGTGGTGACAATTGTTTTACTGATATCCAGAAACATCTTTTGAGCGTAACATTTTAAGATATCAGTCACTCTACTTCAGAAAATCACCTATATTAAATACATAAATTATAAATATGTAAATATGTATAAAGAACGTCACACTAGTTCATTTGGACATGATTTATTGAACGAAAATATATTGTTCAAGACACTCTCCTAATGGTCCAAATAAACACTGTCAATGGCAACCCCTTCGGTACTTCGTGGTAGTAATTCTTTGCCTCGATTAACACTGAATCCCGCATGATGCTTACCGATGTTTTGTGAATGCAAATCGATGGAAGGGAGGTAACTGTAAATCTGTTTTTCTTGTGTCGTTTGCAAAATCTAGGGATGTCTAGATTTGCCTTAAATTCCATTAAACAAATTTTGACAAAACGTTCAAATGTAGTCCCTGTGAATATTAAGAAAGGGAATTACACCGCGGCGACTTTACTAAGACAATGTATGCGGGAAAAACAGCAACACGCAAAATTCGAACCGTTTGATTCACACAAGTTGGCTGAAGTATACGATCCGATACCCATGCTTCAAACAGTTCCAACTTAATATTGAGGTGTACGGCAAGATAAATACGTTGTTCACTGGTCCCTCGGGGCCCATGGGTTGATGTATCCTAGATGTTTGTTTATGTTCCCTCTACCCTTCGGGTACATCGACTCATGCCCCCCTCGTGACCAGTGAACAATCTATAATATACGCATTCCTTCGCATGACGTCATCAGTCAAGTGCTTACGAAAGAACCAAAACAGAATACTATTTTATACAGTGGAACGTCCATTTGATAATCTCCAGAAATCACACACGTACACATCCGACAGCCTTGCAGTATGAAAATATGCAATATGGAATTCGCCAGATTCCTAAGATTAAATAGGTGTGTATGAAAAGGGAATGCTAACATTTACGGTAGAGTAAGTATGTACCAACACCACAGATATTGGATCACTACAAGAAATGTAAGTTCCTGTTTAAATACCGATATTGTCTGTCTACTAAAACAGTCCTCCCTCATATGTTCAATCAAACATGTTCTCTGATTAAACCAATTATAGATTTGGACAAGAAAAGGTGCAAAAGGTAAAACTAGTCAACTGATTGTTAATAAAAGAGTAATCAAAATTAAGATTGATCAATATATATCCTATGACAGGATTTACCTTCTTGAGTGGGCGGGGCGTCAGGTTTTGTACAACGACCAGTGTGTTTATCACACACAAGGCAACCGTCTGGACACCGGGTGTTGCACCTCGAACCATACCACCCGTCTCGACATCCTCCGTTGCAGAAGCCATGCGGACACACCAGTCGTTTCTCACAGTTCGCAGGACAAGGTAGAGAACAATCTCTCCCGTACAGGCCGGAATCACAAACAGTGCATATTCTCTCTCTACATATAAGACAGTTCTTTATCTGACAATCTGAAACGGAGATAGTCTTTTTCACAATATAGTTCCAATAGAACTTTACATGATTTCAGAATTTGATTTCCCCCGATATTAGATCAACTGATATTTAAACGACGTTTTTCTATAGGTGATGAATAGTGTTCATGTCGTTATTGAGAAGTCAATTTGTAATACTAGTAATTCATTTTCGATGGCCAACTGTGACTGATTTACGGATTATGGAAAGCGAATGGTAGTTTTTATATTGAACTATGACTAGAGATGGACAAGTGCTACAAAATTACTGATAAAAACGATGTCGGCACAAACTACAAAAGATCGATGTCGTTTTGGTTTTGAAAGGATTTCAGTTTGAAACAACTGCACATCGAAAATAGGAACTTATGTCAAGGAGACAAAATAAAACAAACATAAATACTTGATAGGTAAAACTTCAGTGCACCTTAACATTTTAGAATATAATGTAATGGGGTTTGAATACAGTCAATGTTCATTTAACGGACCAGGGAATATGTTCTGTTTGACTCAGTAGGTTTCCTTGTGTAAAGGTTTCATGTACTGAAACTACTGGGAAACATTTAATAATTCATTATAGACTCACCTGTATATTGAGAGACAACTGCCTGGGATGCGACTAGCAACACGAGCCCTAGCGATGTAATGGTTGACATCTCTCGGGAGTATTGTTTTCCTTCCAGCTCGTCAATATCCCCAAGTCACATATCGGAAAGGCTTGCGGTGCTTCTTGAATTTCCAAGAGAACGCTTAGATGACACAACATAGTAACCGTTTGCGTTACTGTCAAAATTACCATTTGTAGAAAGAAATCATAGATGGGCATGCAGCTGCCTTGGAATACTTTGATACTCCAAACCTGTGAACATTTTGTTGTTATACTGAGCGAGTGTGAGTAAGTGAGTGAATATGGCCTTACGCCGCTTTTGGCAATATTCCAGCATTGGCAGCAATATCTGGGGACACCAGAAATGGGCTTCACACATTGCACCCATGTGGGGTATCGGACCCTGGTTTTCAGCGTGAAAATGGAAGCTTTAAACTTTCTTCTACCTCACCCCCTGGGGTTACAATGACTCAAATAAGGATGTGAATACATACGAATTCCAATGTAACAAGCGTTTGAGGCAGCGTTGAAGACTGGTACTGATAATCCTATGCACAAAGCGTTGAAATACCAGTGGAACTGTAAGTTATCATAACTTCAAGGAAACGCTTATGGGAAAGATTTCAGTTGACAAAAAACAAGCTGAGAGATAGCTTACTGAATGCCACAAAGGCCTGCAATATTTGAACCTGCCGGCCCGATACAATAACAACCGGCGCTGGTCCTCCGGGACGGCGTTTATTTCGTACGCTGTCGCAAATTACTCCGGGCCGGCGTTTATTTCCCACGGTGTCGCAAATTAAGACTCATATATCAGCTATCGTATCTATCTATCGGTTAGTAGGATGTCAGTCCCATGGGGATGTTGTGTCTGGATGGTGTTGAATATAGTTTATAATGGCCGCCATAAAAGAATCATCCTTGACTACCACCTCGACACGTCATCCACGATCGATGGCAGATAAATATTTCACGAAGATTGAAGAAATAAAGAAGATACTGAGTGGATGAGCGAGTTTTGAGAAAGCGCAACCTGTCGGGATCTCAATTCTCAATGTGTGCTGTACTAAAAAGGTAACAAGCTACATAAATTAAGGTACTCGGGCTGGCGGTAAATTGTTTTTCAGTTATGATTACGAATGGAGGTACATGCTGATACGGGGCGAAGACTAACTTACACTAAAAACCTTTAAGAATTTTTCTAGCGAAGGTTAGTCTGTGAAAAATAAAACCTCGGATTCAAACCAATGGCCCCAAATTTCTACAAAGACAACTGCAACGATCAGGAAAGGTGAGTTTCAAATGCACCCGATGTCCCCAGAAAAAAATAAAACACTTCAGATGCCTCATGAGTCAAACATAAACATGAGCTCACTAGTTGATAGGTGTTTCGGTGAACCTCACTTCACAGGTGATCCATTAATGCAGTTTGCACCTTTCAGTCGAAAGGACATTGAATCAATTATCCGCTCTTCAAAGCAAACCACCTGCGACTCTGACCCCATACTAACGAAACTTCTGCGTCAGTATCTTGACCTGCTTCTGTCAAGCATTACCAAAATTGTCAACTCAAGTTTGGTGAGCAGTGTATTTCCTAACAGATTTAAACATGCTGTAGTAAAACCTTTGCTGAAGAAAAACAGATCTTGACCCTCAGAATATTCAGAACTTTCGACCTGTCTCAAATTTATCCTTCGTTTCCAAGATAATCGAGAAGGCTGTACAAGTGTGGCTTAAAGACCATCTCTCCAAACATCTCCTGTTGGATGAATTCCAATCGGCGTATCGGCAATACTATAGTACAGAGACTGCACTACTGCAGGTGACAAATGAGCTCCGTTGTGCTGTCGATGACGGTAGGATTGCTGTTCTAATGTTGTTGGACCTGTCTGCGGCCTTCGACACAATTGGCCACCATAATATCCTGTCTAGGCTTAAAAAACAGTACGGACTTGAAGGCCATGCCCTTCAATGGGTATCATCTTATCTGTCCGACCGACAGCAATCTGTTGCCATTGGTAGTGGGAGATCTAAAGGCGCTGCAATCACATTTGGTGTGCCACAGGGGTCAGTCCTTGGTCCGGTCCTGTTTGTATTGTATACTGGATATGTCGGAATGATTACTAAAAGCCACACAGTTTCTCACCACACCTATGCTGATGACACTCAGCTCCTGAAAGCCTTCCATCTGTCAGATCTCTCCACATCTCTTCACTGCTTAGCTAAATGTACACAGGACATCAAGTGCTGGATGACTACAAATATGCTTAAACTCAATGACACTAACACAGAAGCAGTTCTCGTTGGTACAAAGCAACAACTCAACAAAGCCAAAACCGATTTCCTTAAGGTTGCAGATGCAGACATCAAGTTCTCTGATGGTGTTAAGGACTTGGGTATTTACATTGACTCTTCTTTGACTCTGGATTCTCATATTAATCATTTGAGCAGGATCTGCTACTTTCACCAGAAATCCATTGGTAACATCCGGCAATACCTAACAACTGCTGCAACTGAAGCCCTTGTTCGAGCTCTTGTTACGTCAAGGCTTGATTACTGCAATAGCATCCTTTCAGGCCTCAGTTCTACACTCCTCGAGAAACTTCAAAAGATACAAAATACTTCTGCCCGCATCATCAGCAAGACTTCTAAACGTTCCCGTATAACACCTGTGCTGAAAGATTTGCATTGGCTACCAGTTAAGGCCAGAATTGACTTCAAGATCCTCTGTTTGACATGCAAGTGCCTCCATGGATTGGCTCCCTCCTACCTGTCTGAACTGCTACATCCGTATGTCCTCGCACGCAACTTGCGCTCAAACACTCAAGATCTACTGGTCATCCCACCCTACAAACTGAAATCCTTTGGCTATCGGCCATTCTCGTACTCTGCAGCTGTGCTTTGAAACTCTCTCCCTTGGGCCACTAAAAGCTCGAACACAATTGACATTTTTAAGTCCAGACTTAAAACTCACTTTTTCACAGCATACTACTAATTATTTCAGCTGTAAATATTCCATTGTATATATTTTGTAGCGCTTTGAGCATGCCTTAGCGTGTGGAACAGGCGCATTACAAGTATGCATTTATTATTATTATTAGTTAGTACGTAAATACGACGCACCATCTAATCGTAGATTGAGTTCGGCACTTGTTCGTCTTAAGACAATAAATATGTTTGAACTACTGTGTGGCGTTGTTCAATTACCTTTAACGTGTAGTTCAATGCTGACCAACTACGTATATGTATATATCACAAACATATGAGAGCATCGATCAAGCCCAACCGATGACACATATCCACCGATGACACATATATTGCCATAATGGGACTCATACACTGAGATCCTGAGTTACAAATTATGTATGACAATTCCCATGGTCACTGCAACAAAGTAGACACTCCTGAGGTTAAGAGGATAACGCGATACTACATACAGATGCTGAGGTAAGAGGGTAACGCGATACTACATTCAGATGCTGAGATAAGAGGCCAACGCGATACTACATACAGATGCTGAGATAAGAGAATAACGCGGTACTACTTACAGATGCTGACAACATGTATTTACCGTAATTACAATCATCTTTCAACACAGAAATTGTGGCGTAGTTTGTACTTACCTGTCTTTGGAGTTGTGACACTCCACACAGACATCGGTTCAGGCTTGACTGTTAATGACACTTCGTTAAAAATGCATCATATGCATGTGTCAGCAAATCGGCGCGTGTACGTCCTGTGTGTGTTGGAACACAACACGGTCGTTCAGTGGAAAGAATAGCTTGGATGTATATGCACGTCATCATCAACGTTTGCTTTGAGGGGTTAATCGATTTCCGATAATCGTGGTGATCGTTTCTTAGCAAAGGTATTCTTACGTGTTTGGATAATATATAGAAATTATATATGACCGTTTCACACTGTGTGTGAGACAGGGGAGTTTTCCATTCCAAATTACTAGTACAATATGCAAGACTAGTAAATTTGAATATGAAGCATCTTGTTAAGGTTCGCTCTAAACAATATAATGCAACTTAGATAAATTCTTTCTTCCTCTATAAGCCACAGTTGTCAATGGATCGACATGTGCTTCTGAACAACTGATTTTAATGTACAAACATTGAAGGTTTGCTTCAAGAAAATATATATTATGTTTTTGTCATATTCGGGGTTTTAACCTAAGGATCCTTGATGGATCAATTTATATACCATGAAATTACACAAACACACACACACTCACTCTCTCTCTCTCTCTCTCTCTCTCTCTCTCTCTCTCACACACACACACACACACACACACACACTCACAAACACACACACAAACACACACTTTCAAATCACAATGTTTTATGTTATGTCCAGACGGAAGCGAATACTCATAATTTATTAACGAGGTGACGTCAAATCAATAAATAGGAATTGTGTTTTGAGATAATATTTTAGCCACTTTCGAACATGCTGTCTTGCAAACTTCAGTCTACAGAAATGGTACACAAACCGTAGAACATACCTACACATATACAGATACATACACATATATACAGCTCTGGGCAGGTGTCAGAGCAGAGTATTTCAACATCAGTATTACACTCATCGTCATCACTGACTGTATCTCTGAAAGATCGGATAACGTAAGCCAGGGATTTTGTGAAGTCAGCATCATAATTTTAACTCCAAACTTGATACTGAAGAATTTGTTTGTACGAAAATAATTACCCCAACAGGGACATATTTTTAATAAGCCGAATACATCTTTCATGTTTATTTGACATTTGACTCCTAAAAGGTCTCCGAGAATCATTAAGGGACAGCATCTACATACAACATACATGTTGACTTACAACATTTAACTCACCTGATTGTAAAATAGTCTCATTATTGCGACAATGTTAATACCGGTGGTCATTATAACATATAAAATAATGTGGTTAATTTAACCTCTGGCACATCAACCCGTGAAGATCCGGGTAAGAACTGATCTTCCGTAGACCATGCTTGCCGATTAACGGGATCATGTGGTCAAGCTCGCTGACTGGGTTGACACATGACATCGTATCCCACATGCTTTGATCGATATGCATGCGTTGATCAGTAGGTTGTCTATCAAGACTCAATTATTTACAGACGGTCGCCATACAGCTGGAATATTGCTGAGTGCGGCGTACAACTGTACTCACTCACTCGCATTGTCACGTTACATCGCGCACTGGTTATCTAAATGGTTCTTGAACAAAAACATATTTTGGTTTGTACACAAAGATATACAATTGACAGACAGATTCAGCAGCTGGCATAATATCATCGTCTCCAAAATGTAAGCCACGGTCTAATAACTCCATATGCCAATTGTAAATATAATATATAATATCTGTTTAATTTTTGCACATGTATGACACGAACACATTTGTGCACATTGCAGAACATTTCCATATTCTGTACATCAACACGGTTTACACACACACACACACACACACACACACACACACACACACACACACTACCAAAACAGCATTGTACATTGATCATTCCCATTATATAATATTATAATATCATATTTAACTGCTTTTAGGGCCTTGCCGACAATAAGTGGTGCACCTGTGCCTAAACCTTATTTCTTGTTGGTAAAGTATATATGTTTACTAGGAGTGCATTGTCAGGATATAATATTGTTCTTGAACTTTCACGTTTCACATCAGTCAGGTCAACGACTGTGGTAAACCAACGGTGAACTACTGGCATACAAGGATAAGTTGGACCGGAACAGAGAATGCGTAGGTGGTGCACGGCAATGTGCATGCCCATTTGGTTTGTGACACGTTGAGCAGATGGAGGCTAGTGCACGTGCACGACTCTCACGTGGTCAGTGTAGTACTTGTTCGCGGGCAACCTGGGACCCCTTTGGTCACAAAATGGCAAGCGCCAGTGGGCAGCACTCATACATGCAAGCACGGGCCAATTGTCAGGTCAGTACTCAACTTATCCTTGTTTGCCAGTAGTATGACTTGTCAAACACATATATATGACATATACATATACAACATGAATATCATACTGACAGACTACAGCTGACAGCTCAGAATCTTTTTAAGTTGTTTGATTCTGTCATTCTGCCAATTCTGTGTTACGGATCTTAAGTTTGTTAAACATCATGTTGTAAAATTATTGAAAGCCTTCAGATTAGGATTTGCAGGCAATACCTGAGTGTAAATAGTAGTATGGTTCTAGCGTGGCAGGCTTCCATTACAGTTTAATTATATGTCTATAGCAGTTAAATGTTGGTGTAAGGTAATTCAGCTTGAATCACATCGACTCCCAATTTCAGGGTTATAATATGTCGAAATCACTTGATGCGTCAGGTAGGACTACGTGGTCAACAAATATAAAGAAATATCTTATTTACTTATTTACTTTCAAACTGGTTTGGGGTTTGTATGTCTCTGGCAGGATGTCGACGATAGCAAGGCATTTATGCAGCAGTTTACACTTCGGCAGGCTTGTAATCTCAAACAATCATGGTCTGCCACTGTTCATAACCTTTCAGATTCATTTGCCTATAAACGCTTTAAATCATTACTGCAGGTAGCTTCTTACCTATCGTTATCAGCGGCTCCCTATTTAAAATCTCTTCTAGCAAAGTTCAGGTGTAGCAATTTTGGTTTAGGTATAGAAACAGGAAGATGTAATGACCTACCAATGGCTGACAGTTTGTTTTTACATGACCTTTTTGATTGGAAATTATATAATGATGCTACGAAGATGTAATAGAGTATGTGTATTACTCATTTTATGTATGATACAAACAAAACATAATACACATAGTCAACAGTAAAGATAAAGATATTATCATAAAAGTTTGTACATTTTTTAATGTATGCATAAACCTGTCACTTTCATGTGCGCTTATTTAAGCTAATTTATTTTGTATTATGGGACTTTATACAGAATAAAATATCTGTCTGTCCATCTAAAAGAAAGCTTCAGCCAAATAAAATATTTAGTGTAATACCTTGTAAAACGTTGCTTAAGAATGTAATATGTTAGATTATATGAGCCTTATATTATTATACCTCCAGTGATGCATGTGACTTATGCTCTAATAAGGTGAGCTTCAGCTTGGCATGGCAATATTATGTACAAGCTTCAAACTATATAGGACCCCTATGGTTAATCATATGCACATTCAGCCAGGCGGGGAATCTTCACAGCACCCAAGAATGAAGATTGTCTTTTTGATTCTTTTGTATCCTAGGCAGACATGTAAGTACAGAAACTTGTAAATATATTTTGTGTCAGGACCATCAATGTCTTAACAGATGTCGTGGTCCAAATGAGGGAAATACAACAGAGGCAGTGTATTGTTCGGTCTATATTTATAGAGTGGATTACTGGCCATATGCGAGATCTCAGTGATATAGAGTGATCAATAAAGACAGATGGAATTTGTTCTTAACCTTCTCTCAGCCCCACTGGACGTCTACATTTCGCCTGATTCTTGATATTTGTCCTTATGAAAAGAAATAAGAGCGTGTGGAATAGATTATGCTTTAATATATTACCTGCTTTTGTTGGTTGAAATTTGTTTATCTATGAAACATTTTCACTTGATTCAGTTAACCAAGGCCGCGACACTGTGTTGTGAGAAGCGTGTGGTAATTTGGTAAATCGTTAACTTAGTCTTGAACTGCATTCTAGAATAGTCTGTTATTAAAGCCATACTCCTAAACAGACACGATGTTGTTCTTTTTCACATTAACACGTCACAATTTAATTCTGGACAAATGTCCATGCATAGGCGAGAATATTTACTTTTACTCAAAAATCATATTTTGGAGGTTATAAATGAGTGAAAGTATACTTATAAGTATCATGAAACATAATTCACCTCACTTTAACATAATCTCGATAATTTAGAACGATTGCCCATGGGCAAGAATATTTACTTTTACTAAGAATACAGTAACACTGTTACATTTGGTTTTACTAAACATGTGCTTTCGTTACTGATAAGATGTGGTCATACCCGCCAAATCCTAATTCAAAGTCTAAGTCACATGCATCACTGGTGTTTTGAATCAATTCACATCAAATGCCGAGAGATTAAGAACTCCAGAGATCAAGAATGAATACACTGCGTGCGTAAACAATACTGACGTGACATATACACACGCACGTGTGCACAGATCTTTCTTTTCGGATAAGACGATCATGATTAAGAACATCGTGAACGTGCGCCATGAAGAAGTTTATGAGCCAGAATGTGTCTTCATGTGAAGTGCAACTGACAAATTTAAACACATTTTACAGAAAAAAATGATGTTATATCTAGCGCAAGTTCGTAATCATCAGCACGACTTCGATGTTCAGATGTAAACAACCTCCAGGGACATGACTTGTGACACTCTTCTAGAGTGACTATCTTTTCCTAAAAACATAAGCTATTGACCCGACAACACCTCATACCTAAACGTGGTCAAAGATGGATATGTATAAAAATGTAATAGTAGGAACTAAAAACAAAACTCACCGAGGGGGGTGCTTCTTCCAACTACGCCATGTTTTGCTGCGTGAGTTTCCGCTCGCGACGGAAAAATCTGCGAAGATGGCCGAGCGTGTTTCCAGTATTACCGACATTGCCTCTGATAGGGCCGATGTGTTTCTGTTATTACCGCTAAACTACCGATATCGCTGCAATTGTTTCGCGAGTGGGCTGCGTTTGCTTACATTTGAGATGCAATGCCTTCAAATTTGCTGTAATTCCTTCAATTACTTAGGGAGGCCTGAAGTCAAAATAAGCTTAACTTCGTGTCACGACACTAATAAATACACGTCCATTTATTTAAAAACTGCAAAGCATGGAAAAAACATGTATTTTCAGTGAAAGTAATTATTCTCGTACATGGGCCAATATGTTTTTCACTCATGGGCGAGATTTTTTAAAATCGATGACAGTTCGGAGAGTGAAGTCACAACAAGCTGAAATTTGTGTCATGATACTTATTAACTTTTTTCATTCATTTACAACCTCCAAAACATTTATTCTGGACGAAATTAAACACTCTCGCCCATGGGCCTGCCCATAGGCCATGCCCATGGGCGAGCGTGTTAAAATTTTGAGTTTTCGAAAAAAATTATTTTTTCATCCTTAGCACATATACATAACAGCTGCATGTCTAATTTTGCCAAATCCCTTGTGAGAGAGTGGCCACAGTGCTGAGAGTTTCTGGACTTTTGTGAGTCCAGAATTAAACTGTGACGTGTTTTAGTGTTTTTCGCGATAAACGATATTTCGAACTTCACAAACAATTGATCTCTGGACTAATTTCTTGAGATGTGAACTTTCCAAGAACAATCGCCTTGAATTGTTATACCTAAGTGTTTATTGTTATCAACTTCTTTAATTGTTTCGCCATTCATTAATAAGTTCGGACTGGTGTAATTTTTGTTTAACGTGTGAATGTTATACGCTCAGTCTTACTGGGATTAAAACTTATTTGCCACTTTCTAGCCCAATCTGACATTTTTCGCCAAAGCACTGTTTGCTACTGCGGCCGCTGTAATATGATCATCTGTTGTAACACATGTTGATGTATCATCAGCAAAAAGGTCTATACCATCTATAGTGTCATGAATATAAATGATGAACAGAAGGGGTCTTAAAAAGCAACCCTGAGGTACACCAGCTTCCACAGATTTGACACCTGGACTATAGCCATTTATTACCACCTTCTGTATTCTACTATTTAAACAACTTACAAACCACAAGTTCTCCTGATATACCATAGGCATGAAGTTTATGAGTAATACCTTTGTGCCAACTTTGTCAATGGCTTTACGTCCATCACGGAGCACGGCTCTGATTTCCTTTCCTTGGTCTACTACACATGGAATAAAATTATAAAGATAAGTTGGTTGATTTACTGTAGAATCACCAGGCATAAGTCCTGACTGTAAGTTTGATAAAATATTGTTGAAGTTGAAGACGTATTTAAAAATACATTTTTCAAAAACTTTAGCGACACAATTTGTTAACGCTACAGGTCTATATATCTTTATCAATCGTGTTCATCACCTTTCTTGTGAAACGGAGTGACCGAAGCTAGTTTCCAAGATGTAGTATGCGTGTTTTTACGGAGGGAGATGTTGAACAACGCTGGCCCCGTATCTAGACTGAGAATATCCCGAAAAGCTATCGTGATAGATCACATTGGATGATCGATTTCACGCGGTTCAAAACCGGGCAGATCGGCGTAAGGATCAGCAACATGGATTGGTCAAAGAAAAACGAGACGAGTACGTCAGCAATGTTATTGCTGACAATTGATGGAAACCATTATTTTTTTCCAGTTTGTTTCCATATAATTCTTAACCAGTCGCCACCACATTTTAGCACCATGAGTTTTATTTACAGATTCGTCTCCACGTGCATCAAAGGACCGTTTTGCAATTCTAACTGTTGCTACTACTTTGTTCCGAAGAGTTCTAAACTTAGTCTAATCATTAGGAATGTTTCTATTTATTGCAGTCTTATGTTCATTTTCGGTTTCTTATTATGGATAGGATTTCGTTATTCATCCATACCGGATCTTTGGTTCTAACTCTTACACTTTTATTTGGAATATATTCATTCATGATATTCAAATCAGGGACATAAGGTTTTATATGACATCATCTACGTCCCCCGAAGAAAAAAAATATATCTGAATATATCTCGTTGCTAGTTTCATTCATACCATTAACATCCATTGAAGAATAATCATAGATTTTCCTTTTAGATGAATTATTTTCTTTCTCCCTAAGACTACGTACATTTCAATGGACTATCTTTCAAGCATTTGCGCATATAGGTCCTGGATTACGGTGAATATCCTCACAGCACAGCAGCAAAAGTGAAAGCATTCTGGGAACACAACTGCCATACAGACACCGACATTTGAATAAATGTAGATAAAGAGCAAATTTACCTGAGTGTTTAGAATTATGTGCTGCAGCAAAAGTACCCACTGTCAGTCTATATTGTGATATTTCAACCGACATCGAAAATTATAAACTGGTGATAAAAATAGTCAGTGGGTCTTAAGTATACAAAGATGGTTAGGCATATACCAACATAACGTAATGATAACGTTTCGCGTAAACAAAACAAGTATATTGTTTTCTTGTCTCACTCATTACAGAATAATCATACAAATAGAAAAGGGAAGAGAAGAAAGGAAAATACAAAGGAAACAACGTTTGCCAGGTGAAAGGGAAAAATTCGAGAAAATTTCATGCACATATTTTTCCAAATTGCCTTTAAATGAAAGTCACATCAATTGCCCAAAATATCTGCATGAAAACATAACTTTGAGTAAGATCATTTATATCCTTGTCGACACATGCTTATGTGCCAGAGAACACGACGTGGACGATCAGCACGAGAATGAGGGACAACTCGCTGTGTCGGCACCTATTGTTCTAGGCTGAGATTCAGTCTACCATGGCAGAAAGAAAACAATGGGGGGATTAACTATAGTCTGTCACAGAAATGTTGGCAGAAAGTAAAACTTGGCTTGTGTCATTTATTTACGTATCACAGCGTATTATATCACAGCATAACACATATCACAGTTATAACTATTGCATCATATTTAAATACATATAATACGCATTACATGTAATAATTTACCTAATGACAGAACCTACAGAATAGTACATTATTTGATCATGTCATCATACGCCACTTTTCATGTGTATATATACATAATACATTGCATTACATATATATTACATATTACATGACGTCATAATCATATATACTAGGCACATAAAGAAACCGTGCATAGAAAAATTTAAAATCTAAATTTGTCAAACTTGTGTACACACATAAGGATTTAAACTCAGAGATTAGTGACATATATCCAAAATGCACGCACGTGTCACTTTCCGCGACGTCAGTGGTGTCGTCCTTGAGACGTGCAATACGTTGTTGCACGTGCATTCCGGGAAAAAGAAACAGCAAATGAATGCAAACGAATGCAATACTGTCACTTTGGAAAGCTCAACCCCTGCACTTGCGATCGTTCAAATAACTGAACGGCTATTGAAACGCATAGTATGACAAGGCTAACGTTTGCACAACGTCATGGGGACATTGGGATGGCCGGGGGGGAAAGTCTCAATGACAATTGGCTGCACATTTTCACACCACTTCTGTGCCGTTCAGACGCTACCAGAACACAGGTGACGTCATCGATAGGTCACATTCTGGACATCCACGTGTAAGAACGCCAAGACAGGACAGATGGACTGAATTGTTTGATCTGGGTAGCAGGAAGTATCAACTTCCTGTCAAACTTTCCACCACAAAATGCTGGGGATACACTTCGCTTATTATTCAAGAAAGAAATTCATCAACGTAATTAACAGAGACGGTAACTGCTTAAGATGATATTGTGATACTGAGTTAGCTCTGCACCCATAACGATGTCACACATTTATTTATTCCAAGTGGAAAGAGTGGTAAATGTTTTACACATGAATTAAAAAACTTAAACCATTTCCTATCCAATGTAGAAAGGGCTGTATGGCCGAATATTGTCTCATGCATACCCACTGTGTGAGAAGGGGTCATGTCAATTACGCATATCAAGTATGTGGAATATGGGTCAAAAGCCACCGTTTGTGGAAAGCAAAAGGGTCAGACCTAGTCCAAAACCAACTTATTCATAGCAAGAAGAAGGATTATCTCAAGGAAAATAACCATCTACTCAGAGTAAAAATCTGTTTTTCCCTGCACATTGAAAACAATCTATTAAGCATTTGGAAAAGATATGCCTACTATCAGATAAATGGAAACTCTCGCGAAAGGTCGTGAACTCTCCGGTTAATCTCGCATGAAGACGCCGAATTGATAACCTAACTGAACATGAACTATGACAAGCTTTCCGAAAGAAAATCTGTGCAGGCATTCCAGCTACCTCACGATGGAGGCCCCTGCGTTTGACTTCACGGGTGTAGAACGCCTCACCTCCATCTCCTACTGGACGAGATTTGAAAGCAAAACCTTTTAGCCATCAACCTGTTCAGTCACGAAGGCAATTAAACAATCATGCACCGAATCAGCTCTACGTCCGATGATGTGTGATCAATTTATTCCTCACCAAAAACGGCGACCAGTGTCACTATGCAGCGATCACATCTTGCTTGCCTTAGCAACAGGGTTCTGGGTCAGAACCGTTGTTAGGTTGGATGGCTATCTTGCTTGGCCTCGTATTGGGGTGTTGGCCGATAATAGCGTTACTAAGCTGGTGACGTCAGACTGTTTACCTTGATGATCGCATGACATGCCTGCTGTGTGGGTCCTCATTTGCAAACGTTTCCATCGCTAGCTTAACTCCAACTCCACTCGCTGGATTCACGGGCACATGCCAGCACACTACCATCTGACTGTCAGGACGGCTGATTGCCATATAGAGAATTTAAACGTGTCTAAGCTGGCGAGCTAGTTTAACCTTTTCAAAAATCCTTTAAGTGTAGTGAGCATTCACATTATCAGAAAGGTTTTTGGTGGATCAGTGTAGCTGGCCCTTCTTGCAAGAAGTCCAACTTGATCATAACTCGCTACGTGGGCTGTGTTGCATACTGACAATGACCCTGAATTGACAATAATCCTTATGTGTATTTATGCATTTCATATGATTCACACTGATTTGTTCTTAGTAGGCGGGCAGTAAAATCAACAAACACAAAAACAATTTAGGCCTTCCAGATTGGTGGAAGAGAACGTAATCTGAATGGAATGGCTGTTTCGTTGTGCTGAACATTGAAAGGCACATTGTCTTTAGATGTCTGGCTGCTGGTGTGAACGCGTTAACGCTTTTGCAGCTAACCGTAGTTTATGAGAGTCAGTTGTACAATTCCGACTATGTTATGAGCACATGTTAATGAATCACAAAGATGAAATACTGATATCAGATGTTCCTGATGAGGTGAGCGTATCCTGCCCCATCGGTGGCAGTCCCAGGAAAATGCATAGGCAAGTCATTTGGTAACCTGAAAAGTCCACGTGAATATAAGGTACAAATCACTATAGGTGTTTGTTACTGATGCTTCCTATTTGGAAAGCTTCACCTCACGTCCACCAGAAAACGTTCTGAACGATTTACTGATGTCCTGATTATGCCTCATCAAATAACGTCTGTGCAAGGGTCACATAACGCTCTTCATAGGAGCATGCTCGCGACTGTACCACAAACCTTTTCAAATGTGTTGGGATACTAGACGGTATACGTGACTGTTGGAAGGTCATTCCTTGTCTTACCGATTTTTGAGAATTTGCGTTTGGTCAAGCTGAATCTTTAACTATAGACCCAGATATGAAGGCCGTCTCATTGATCTCCAAAGGATATTGGCCTTGTTTTGTCCAATGGATGAAGAAAAGTTTTTTGTCCGTAAGCTGGTCATGTGTTATGACGAACAGAATTCAAACTGTAAAACATAAAGGAAATCCTTTGAGCTGTTCAGAATAGTGTTACATCCTTTTGTTTCAAATATTTTCTGAGAATATAAAGAGAGTCCGACCATGAGAGGGTTATGGATTTTTGTTAATCGTTGAGCCAGCGGTTTGGCGTACTCCATTTCAACTGAGGGATGAAAATGTCTTCAAGTTTCAGCAAAAGGTGATAGAACTGAAGATTGTTTTCATCAGTTTACACGCAAGTTCTACACCATGTTCTTTAGTCAAACAGTTATGTAGTGTATTGCGAGAATGTGTTTTTGTACTTTGTATTATTATTGACTAAGTGCTAGATGTTGTTAGGTCACAAAGTTTAGAGTTTTGAGTGATGGTTACCATGGGTCATATTTCATATCACAGTTATGGTATTTTTGCGGCACTGCTTTTAAGGTAGTGCTTTAGAGTTGACTCCTTTTAAGTATTCTTCCATTGGGTGTGTGTTTTGACTGTTGGTAAGTACGATCTCGATCACAAAGGTTCCATACTTTGCTGGGGTGCTCAAGAATCAATGACTGTTTGTTTATAAGGCTGGTTGTTGCGCTGACGACACACACGGATTTAAAGTCAGATTACACTGGAGTTGTGTCATCATTTCACCTACCTACATCTGTGTGCCTCTGCATCAGTGATTGACCTACTTTCAAGACTTTCGCTGTGAAAGATTTAGTAGAACTGTTTCTCACTGATAACCGTTACTGTGACGCGTTACTTTAGATTTGACTCCGTTGCATTGCACTTGAAACCCCTGTTGTGAATCGTTGCATCTTGCTGTTTATCTGCTCAATACATATGTTACAAGAGTGTATTATCTGTAATTTGCATTGTTATTGATTAATGGATAGTTAAGTGATAGTGATTAAGTGATAGTTTAGAATTTGGAGTGATAGTTATTATGGGTCACATTTCTTATCATGGTAATAGTGTTTTAGCGGCACGCCTTTAAGTTAGCACTTTAGAGTTGCCCCCCTTTGGTGTGTGTTGACCGTATGTAAACACGTGGCTGATCGCGAAGGTTCCACACTTCGCTGGAATACTCAAGAATTAGTGACTATGTATATATAAGGCTGCTTGTTGTCTTGCACTTACGGACTTACACTGGAGTTGTGTCATCATTCGGGCTATCTACATTTGTCTGCCCCTTTGTGAAGCCGGTCCTGCGTTCAGGATTACTCACTGTAAGATTAAGCAGAACTTCTTCTCACTCCGAATGAAAATCAAAACTTCGGTCAGTTTGGTCAGTATATTTGTGACACGCTGTACTAGATTTGACTCCGTTACATTGTACTAGAAACCTCTATTGTGAAAATTTGTATCTTGCTCTTTGGTCAATACATAATATTGGATATTTTAGACCTGTCAGTGTTGTATTTGGCTGGTTCTGATGTGATTTCGGATTTCTTTTACCTTTTGTTGCGGCGAATTATTAACCGTAACATATTTAAATAACCGCATCAGCAACTCTGCAGCAATTCGCAGCAAAAATAATACAAAGTCATATCTTCCACTGGAAATAGATATAAACCAATGGTGGTCTCAAAATTCACAGTGAACACTAGAAACTGAGTTTCAGAATTCCAGGTCTCAGAGTAGAGTAAGAATAAAACGTTCTCTCCCACTCAAACCGGTACAAACATCCATTGTTGTCTATCTTAGCCCCCCAAACTAACACATGTCAAACAAATCTATTTTGTTTACTATTTAATATTGCTTATTAGATAATTGCGGGTTATGTGTATTTTAGACTTGTCTGTGTTATATTTTGCTGACTCTGAAAGGATTTCTTATACCTTTTTGTGACGGCAAATTATTAACCGTAACAAGTGATGTTTACACATGATAGGAACAACTTTGTCTATAAAGGTCAGTAAAGCAGCGAGACTTTGGATTACAGGTTGCTTCGTCAGAATGGAGTTTTTGTTGGTATATCTTGTTGGTATATGCATCCATAATCAGTTTAATCTTTTCCGGAGGCTGTTCAAAACATAGAATGCTTACTTGACCTGGTTACCAGTAAGAAAATATTTTGATGTTTATTTCAGCCTCACAGTGTGTGTCTGCCTACAACGCTAGAGAGGTGTTAGGCACCGGAACAATATTTAAGAATATACTGGAGTGTGTGCATCATGGGTTCACGAGTTCGCAAGAGAGTATATTTTACTGGGATCCTAAGAAGTGCCTTTGCTCACCAAAAAGGCTCAGTAGCAGGGGCATTACCACCGAACTTATCAAATTTTCTTTCCACCGGTGTGAAATGGTTACAGGTAATTTAATGTTGTTGCTGCTGTCACCTGCATGTCTAAAGGAGCATGTTATAATTGGGTTGAGTTGGTCTCAGAGTTTCTCATATAATGGTCAGCACACACATTCAGCGATCGAACCCACTCAGCTACCACAGCGTCCACAAAATGGATGTCATGGAACTACGCATAGCAGTCCGGATCTCGTAGTTTGTGCAGCTCTCATACCTGTTTGAATTTGTTCGGCTACAATGGCCGAAATATATGGACACACAATGCCGTTGGGAAGAGAACAGACGTAACACGATGTGTTTTCGGATATGCTATCCATATTGCCAAAGCTCAATGAATTGCATCGCTCACTTTGTGACCCGGCGATGTGGTGGCTCACTTTAAGAATGCGTGTTTGTATCACAGATGGAACAAAACACAATGAGTGACGTCCGCATTTATTTTGGTCTTGTAAAAATATTTTGTGTAGTTCAAATACATTGTTATCAAATGTGAACTTATTAAACTGAGCACGCGATCGTTGAGTGTTATGAAACTAGTCATAATGAGTGTAAAGTTCAAACTCATTCCTGAAACCGATTTCCGTTGACATTGTTGCAGAATCGCACTGCATGTCCCTGACAGGAGGGTCAATGGAAGGCGGACGGATATTATTTGGCACTATCACCTTTTCTGAATGCCAGGAACTTTGCAGAATAGTAACCTCATGTAAATCAGCAACGTGGAGAGACAACACCTGCACCATTCACGACCGCAACAGATACACAAAGGGGAAAGGAACCAAAGTTATTCGCAAAGATCTCAAGTGTAAAGGTATTGCAATAAGTACAACGTCTTGATGCAGTAACACTGAGACATTGTGACTTCTGTATGTAACACTAACCAAAATAGCCTATAATTAGATACTTTATAGTCTTACCTCATAATTTTCATATACAGTATACAGGGTGTGTTCATGATAACAGAATTATTGACAGATTATGTAAACTGAATTCCACAGAGGACGAAAAGTCGGGATTCAGTAATTTGTGACTGTTAAATAACGTTATTTACCTGATCGCCTTTATATTCCACCACTGCGTTCATGTGGTCCATTTTCACTACAAAACTAGTTGTACTACTACTACTATTACTACTACTACTACTAGTAGTAGTAGTAGTACTAGTACTGCAACTAGTGTCATAAAAATAATACCCTGCTTATTCAAAATTCTACCTTAAACTGAAAACAACTCCGCTGATACGAAAGTTTGTCTATATTATATATACAAAAATTCCAGTTGTCAGTGGATGTACGCAGGGTTTTGCGGTTGAAATCGAGAAAATTATTGACTCCCTTTTGTACAAATTGATCCAATTCCTATAAAAGAGATTACCCAAGGTACAAAATGCTGACAAACCAAAGCAACACAATACAGTCTTGACCAATGACCAATGACAATCCAAGGCAACACAATACAGTCTTGACCAATGACCAATGACAATCCAAGGCAACACAATACAGTCTTGACCAATGACAAACCAAAGCAACACAATACAGTCTTGACCAATGACAAACCAAGGCAACACAATACAGTCCTGACCAATGACTCCCGGAGACTGATCTCGACAAAGCTTCGAACTATTTGTATGACAATACTAATGACACTATTATCTTTTTTCATCACAGGTCGTCGTCCGAATGTAATGACGGTACACCGTAACGTAGATCACGGAAATAAAGTACATAATGTTCACGACGTATCACACTGCATGGCGGAACTGGACAAACGCAGCTGTCTTTTAGTCGATTTCGATTTCCTTGATGCTTCCTGCTGGTACCGCGATTACCCCGTTGATGAGACTGAATACCACCTACACCTTACATCAGTTGAGTTTGTTACACAGAGAGACTCCCAACCTAAAGGTATATTCAGTGTTGCACCTTATCGTCGGTAGATAGGGGTCGTAGTGCACCCGCTATCTATGTTGCAAATCAATCTTATTTAACCACGCAGTGATTCGTGGCTTGATTCCCACCTTTGTTCATGTAAGTTCATTCAAATTAATCACTTAAACTTACCTGAACGGTTTTGGGGCTATTAAGAACAAATGTTGTTGTCTTGATTGAAAACGCCTCACTAACTTACTAATGGCAACATTATCTTAAACACAAACCATCATCCAAGTATTTCAGTGAAGGCTGTGGGTGACGCAACATGTAACCACAGCATCTCGAACACTGAAGAAATCTGAAAACAAATACTCTGCTAAAACACCACGCGCTAGTGTCATAGATTATACACCAAAACAGACAAAGTACCTGTGCAAATGATGAAACAATGTTTAAATGTTTAAGTGAACCTTTGAGAAATTTTGCAAGCTCTAATTTTCTCACATCCCACTGAATTATCAACTGTCTCAAGTATCAAAATGAAAGTCCTATTCAAGCTGCAAACCTGCTGCAAAATATTCGCCAAAGAATACTGCTTTTTAATCGTTAACAAGTAACTGCCTACATATTTCATTTCAAAACATTAATATATTGAAGTCATTGTCTTACAGTGTTACGTTTTAACAGGTGAGGTGACGTATGACAAGCAGCTGGCTGGCACCTTGACATGTGGCTTCCACATACCTTTGTTGATGCCACTGGAGTCGTGCCGAAGTTTGTGTTCTGGTATCGGCAACTGCATCGGCTTCACCTACCGCGGGGACCAACAGAACTGCTCTATTCACTTCTTTGCGTGTCCAAGAAAGTCTGAAACTGGATCGGCTCTGCACTTAGTGCAGTTTGATGAATCGCTGAAGAACATCTCAAGTAAGCTTTAACATCGGACACTGCTACATAGGGTTGTTTTCTGCAGTTACATGACAACGGTCTTTTAATACTCAATCCTGGACCAGGCAATCAAGTGATCAACATGTACCTGCTCAGTTGTCATAGGTTATCGTTAGCAAAGTCAACCCGCCAGCAGAATTTCTATTTTACGAGTATTGAATCAAACTTTGTTCTTGCACACTAACGAAACCTGGGCCCTGTTGAATATGTCCACATGAATACGTGTCTGAAAACAAACTTCCAGGTGTAGTTCTACACCATAGACATATGCTACCGACTATCACTGTAACTGAATGAACTCTAAACTCAAGGTCAAAAGGAGTATCTAAAAACACTTAAAATCAGAATAATTTTATATATTGTCAATAAAGCTCACCATGTATCATACTGAGAGCATTTAAAATCTTCAACGATCGACCAGTACAAACTACCACATAGCAAGTTAAAATATTGATTACAGAACAGTCTCGTTTCCTGTTTAGTGAGCTTCGTCCGATTGCGCAACTAGATACGTGTCAGCACTTGTGTATTGCAACACTACGCTCCTTCTAATCCTTGCTTTGTACATCGTGCTCTGTCGTACAGCGTGCTCTGTCGAGATCTGACAAACGGAAACCTGGAGATCGTGGAAATCTCAAAACGAGACTCTGCGGCTAAGAACTGATATTATATCAATCTCACTGCGCATTACATAACAAAAATCACATAACATGTGTAACCAGTGAACTAGATGCGCCGTGAATCATTTTACGACCTCATCAAAGAGAGATTGTCTGTAATTTCTTAGTTAAGGTATTCTTCTTCAACCGCAAGGTAAAATATCGTAAAACGGTGATAGTGAAGTTTACAATTAAAGTTCATTTGTAAATTCCCTTTTCTTATGAAACAAGGAATTTGAATTCAGTTGTTTGTGGTGTCGTTTTCCACTTTCACACGAGAAAATTCGGATCGGCTGAATAGGTCATTGTCTGAATAGGTTAATGAGACCCATGTTTCGGTATGCTATCACCTCTATAGTCTACCATGATAAACAGTGGCTTGTTTGGCCTCTCCTATATTTGTAGACATTCAGCAGTCGTACGTGAGGGACAATATTCTTAGAAAACCCAAAGGAAAGAGTTATACCATACTGGTCCTTCTGAGGTCATTTCAAGTATAACGGCAGGGGAAACTATTGAGTTAGAAAACTCGGTCAGCCTGGCAATGAACTCCCTGTCCCAACTCATATAAGCCAGTGCAGGTCCAACGACTGACATGATATCACGAAACATTTTAGCAACTGTAATTACTGTGTGTGTGGTCACGACTCGTTGTTTAGAGTGTTGTCCACAAACAAGTATTATGTCAGGTCCAACGACAGTCCATTTTGTGTGTTAAATCAATATGACTAATCTCGTTGAAAAAGATAGCGGTGTATTTAGTTATTGAATGTGCCCTACTTTGTTTGGTAATCGTGAAGTCTATAACCTCTGTTTCACTACTTTCAAGTGTAAACTCTTAACCTAATTCGCTTACAATGTACGTCACATTTACAGTCGAACCAGTATCCTCTTAAATTTCTAAATACGAATTTATACGAAATGAGTTTACCCTGCACAGACCATGCATCAGTAAACAACCACGATGTGATATTAAATTCTTAAATAGCAGTGTCCGTGTGCTTGTTAAATCCACAATGCTGATAAATATAACAGGCTTTCTTGCCTTGCAGAAAGGTTTGCCTGCTTCACTAAGCCTAAAAGGAGACTGCCTTCAGACAATGGTTTGGAAACACCATCCACAGCTGTTCCTCTGCATGTAACATCTAAACTGGCGTGTGCAGTGGCGTGCAGCCAGAGAGAGGACTGTCGTGGGTTCACATTCACCAGCAATAAGCAGAGCAACTTATGTTCTACGTCATCCAGTGCTGCTGAGGACTACAAAATCAAGGCATGCTGATTGTACATGCCTACACGTATAGGCATTGAAAACACTGTACACGTGGACAAAATGGCTCTAGTGAAGTATGTGGCTGCAAAGTAATAAAACGGTGATCATATGCTGTCATGTGAATACACAATGCCCTTTAGACAGTGGTGAAATGTAGCATAATTCATATTTGGGGATACACTTTCGTAATTAGTATGGTACAGATTCTAGTACTTTTGTTGGACTGAGTCCCATTGGGGATTCGAACCTACACCCTCAAGAAAGGTGGCTGAACGGGTTAAGCGGATGACTTTTTGTGCTGGCGAGTCTGAGGCTGAGGATGTGAATAATCCCATATGGGAATAATCCCAGGTGGGAATAATCCTGGGTGGGAATAAGGATACAAATGTACTAGAATCTGCACTATACTAAGAGAGTGTAATCCCAAGTATAACATATTAGTTTATCTCGTCAAGTGTTTTTGCATTTTGCTTGTTTATTGTTTCACGCCGCACTCAGCACTATAACAGCTACACGGTGGCAAACGTTAAATAATCGAGACTTGACCAGACAATCAAGTGATCAACATGATGAGCATCCATGTACATTCTTGTGATACGATGGCATGTGTCAACCAAGTCAGCGAGTACGACCACCCGATCCCGCTGGTCGGCTATTACGACAAAAAAGGCTTGCTGAAGAGCAGTTCTAGCCCAGATCGTGACGGGTCTTTTGTCATGTTCTTGATAAATTTCCATCAGCTCATGAAGTTGATTTTAGACCGGGTATAAATCTGCACAGAAAAAACGAAGGAAAGATAACACCTGTATCTCAAGAAACAATCATAAATGAGCTTGCAAACTCCATGTGACCAACAAATCATGCTCCAGAAACGAAACAACAAACATCCTTATTCCATGTAAATAACATCATTTTGTCGTATAAATCATTTTATATAGCAGGTTACATCCTAATATGTATGAAAATATTCATATTGAAGCGTAAATATAGTTTTGTCGATTGCAGTCATATTGAAATATTTCAATACCCGATTAATAATAAATGTATCCTCGATCATGCCACAGAATAGGTCACAATAACCATGTTCAAGTTTGAATCAGAATCTTAAGTCCGTTAGTGGATCGCAAACGTCATTCACTTTGCTTTTTCCTGCCCGAAGTCACAGGATAGCCCGGAATAAGGTAAATGTCGTAGGCTGTATCTCTGTCGTGCCTACCAATGTCACTTAAAGAGAAAATACACCAGGCTAGATCAAGCATATAGATTAACCACTGTCAGCCATGGCAATATTGTAACTAACTTAATATGAAATGCCAAAGTAGGAAAATAACCGTTCTGAAGATTCATTTCATAATGAGCAAGATAACAGGCTGTACACAATATATAAATGGACCCATGAAATTCACTGATGACACGAGGTGTTCAAGAAAAGATCAGGTATTATGAATGCTGTACCCGTAGCACACAGTATTCGCACAATCTGCATAAATACACATGCATCACCTCACTCCAGACAGCAGTAGATTGCCATGCAACAAGCCGCACAAACAGATCTAGAAGATACTCATATGTTCCGGCAAACATGGAACTATTTTCCGTTCATGGTAAACCTCAGAGGAGAAAAGGAAGAGCATGTACATATATCACGCAACTACAGATGGTTTATATTATTTGCGAAAGAACATAAGTACGTCCATATTATTGTGTGACTGAGAGCTGAAAAATATATTTTCAAAATAGTAAAAAGATACATCTGTCAGCCTTAAACATACAACACAAAAACCAGTATTTGGATTTATATAAAAAGGCAATGTATTTTTAAAGCAAGGTATGTATACTTATAACCGTATATTTTCGCTTTTACACTTTTCAAATAAGAAAGAGACGGAGGGGTAGTCTAGAGGTTAAGGCGTTCGTTGGTTACGCCGACCCGGGTTCGATTCTCCGCATGGACACAATGTGTGAAGCCTATTTCTCGTGCCCCTTGCTTGATATTGCTGGAATATTGCTGGAATATTGCTAAAAGCGGAGTAAAACGTAACTCACTCACTCACCCAAATTAGAAACATCATTGTAAAGACAGGGAAAGATCAAAATAGCAGTTTAAGAGCAAATCATCTTTGTCAACTCAAGACATCTGTACTTCCTCCCATATGTGAAGGCACATTTGTCTGTAAAGGTATTGCCAAATTAAAGTCTATCATATATTGAAAACTGACATCAGCACTACTGAAATAATGATGGTGGGTTTATGGACGTCATGAGGTTATCATGTTATTGAACGCTCAGCGTTATCCCCCAAAGAATCCCTTCTTATCTTTTCATGAAATGAAGAAATTCAAATCCCTCAATTTGTTGTTCTGCCATACTAATGAGCTTAATGTGATTCATCCGACTCTGAGTAGGCACTTAATAAGTCTCTAGTGTCCACACAGTCACGATAAAATCGAATGCCAGTGTACAGTGTGCCTTCAAATCAATATATCTTAAATGAATGTACATATCCTATTCCTCCTATAGGACAGATAAATAGAGCCAGCCTGGGTTTTGTCTCTGAATACTCACTTTTGAAAAATACAAATAATTCATAAGTTATCTCCAGTAGTTTCGATTGCTGGCAACTTGCTGAACTTGCTGAAAAAGTCTCCTAGCTTACCCGTTCATTCATATTACCACGCTATTCGATTCGGTTTTGAACATATGCACATATGGTACCACTCAGTGGCATGTGTGATCATGTTTGTGTGTATGGGTATGCTTAATCCTGCAAAATTATATTTACCTATGTGTGTTGTACTATGTTCACATTCTATGTTCAAGCGTTCTTTGTAAATGAACAACTGAGTTGCGTCTGTGGTGGATTATCATCACAATTTGGTAGTTGTATTTTCCGTGTTTGTTGTGCACGCCACAGCAATGATGCAGCTGTATGGGAGCTGTATGTCAGGTTCAGACAATCCAGTGATCATTCGGTGCGATCTACCCATCATGGGATAAAATGATTCCCGGCAGTGATTCTTAAAAATATTTAGGCTATACCAAAAAAGAAACGAAGAACACTAACAGGTATCGCGAACAGTCAGTATCACATTGTAACGCTACTCTAGTTTTCTATTTTCAATCGGCGACGATTTTCAATCAACGGCGATCCCATTTGAAGCATTCGAGAAGAACAATTTACAGAGGGAAGTCAAATTATCTTAAAATACAGTATGGAAATGACAAGAAACGGACAAGACAGTTTGGTATTTCTTGCTTAACCGTCTGCACTGATACATATGATTACTTCTAACGCCACTTTTAGCAGTGATCCAATGGTCTGTGTCAGGTGAGCTACATCATGGCATGAAAGATTTTCTTCTGTGTACGACGTCACGTCTCAGTGACACTGAAGAAGTGATTCAATAGAGTACACAAGGGTGAAATTCATCACTGTGTCTCGGAATGTGGTTTCTGTTCCTACTAATTCTGTATCCAAGACAGACAGGTAAGTGCTTAGAGAATTACTAAGATTTGTTGTGTATAATAAGTTACATTTACTTGACAAATGAATGATTTGCTACTGTACAAAGTATGCCTTTTACGCTCTGTAATAGCTATATCATCAATTACCTATCCTAATTGTATACTCATACACATGCATACATTTATTACAATACAAAAACGTAGTGAATGGGTACCCAGTAGATATGACGGTTGACCTCCCGCTTCACAAACAGCTTGGGATATGTGGGGTAATGATGTGTTAGCGCATGGGCATGGGCAAGTGCGTGGAAACAGGCGTTTCATGAATGATCATTATTGTAAATTATAACACTATTATTCCTTATCATACTTCTGAAGACAGTAATGCTTTCGTTGCAAAGTGGACAGAAAGTACAATACATCGGACATACTTCACCCAGCCTCCCTAAGCTTTACACTGTGGGAGTACGTAAGTCCCAAAACATTCAAACTAAATCTAAACATACCATTACTCCAAACCGTATGTATTTAGTCTTTTCCTGTTTACGTTATAATAACTGCTCTAATTCCACTTCAGATAACTTCTGTAAATAAAACGTTTGTGTTACATTATTTGGTTGTTATGAAGAAAGTCACTTTGTGTGTTTGCTCTAAAAAGTGAACTGTTGAAGTCGTAATTCAAACCCGTGTTCTCGAGTTCACACGAGTCTTTAATCACAGCTTTGACATCGTTATGTTTTCAGCGCAAACACAGAAACCGACATACAGTTGTTATAATTTGGTACTTTGAAGTTTACACATACGTTTTTGTTACTCACTTCTACAAGAACATAGTTTACAGTGTTGTGTTTTAATACCTGTAAAATGTTGCAACACCATTCTTTTCAAGACCGGTTTGCTTCTGTTTCTTTTCTTGGCGACCTTTTCACACATGTATCCGATTCCTTGAAGAAACAGTCCAAAAAGTATTCCTTAAAATATTACTAGAAATACGTCATTAGCTTTGAAATTGTTTTAGCAAGTATATATTGATGTATCATTTATAATTGTTTGTTGTGAAATGTATTGAACTACAGACCACAGGGCAGAAACCGCCAGATGACCACCACCACCCCCCCCTCCCCCCACAACAAACTGATATTAACCTCGAGACAATGTTCGGATAGTGAATAAGAGACATTGCTAAAATTAGGGTGACTTGGAACATTTTCGGTCGAGAAATTGGCATCACCATTTGCATTAAGATCGTGGGGGTTCCTTGAAACCGTATTCGTTCAAACACGGATGAGCGATGTTTACACACGTATGAACGATTTGAAGGATTCAAGAGAAATGGAATGGCAGCTCTCTCAACCAACCAAAATTCGTTAATCTATATTAACTTCGAAGTACCAAATTACATCTACCGTCAAATCTCGTTAATCCTTTTATCCGACATTCGGGTTTATCTGACGCTTTGGTTGGTAGGAAATTGAATAGACATTATTTAATCTCATTTATTTAGTCCGGCATCCTCGTGAATAACAGTTGTATAACAACTGAAGTCAGTAATTAAGCATAAAATAGTTAACGCCCCCCGTTTTATAGAATAACCAGCAGCGTTCTTGAAAATGCTCCTTTTGGGGATGTCTCGAACGATAGCACCTTCATTTTTAATAGCTCTTCATATGTAGTTATTGTAATGCATTGTACCAAAGGATTCATAAAATATATCACAACTGTGATATAAGTGTTGATGTAAGCGGTATGCGCAGCTTGTCTTGACGCTTAAGGTCCAATAAAAGCACTTCCTGTTAACTCTCCATACTTGTGAGATGTAAATACGTTAGAGCTACTGAGTCATAAACTACATGCGCATGCTTTATGTCACAAGCAAATTTCATGAACAACAGCTTTTCAGTAAACTGAGATATCAGTTTTCTCCACATATTTAAATGAATTATGTTTGTTTCTTTTCTGAACTCACAGCACTGCGTATTTAAAAAATGGGTTACGTGTTTCAGCCTCTCAGTGTGTCTCAATGCAGATAGTAAACATAAGCACAAAGTCGGTTCTGAAGAACGTTAGCGCGCTGGAGTGTATAACCTACGCCTTTAAACAGGCGGCAAAACCTGAGGTCTACTGGGATGCGAGGAAGAAGATGTGCTCTGAAGAGCAAAGCTTCGGCACACACTCGTCTCCGGTCGTCGCTTTTACCTTCATACTTTGCCAGGAAGTAACAGGTACTGTGTATAACCAGGGCCTGGCCTTTGTAGTAAATGCTCACATGCACATGTACACACTTGCACACACTTGCACATGCACATGCACACACACATCCTCAGTGTGGTGATTGTCTCTATCAGTAAATCACGCAGATTCTCTACTTTTGCTTCAAAGTAGCAAATTGGGCGTATCCTACATCTCAAGAACAGCTCCTCGCTTTGTCAGGTTTCTTCGAAGTGGTAGAATTAACAAAGAGCTAGCTAATATTCCTATATGGAAGTCTTTGGATCTGACTTCTGGACACACAAATTGCTAAAGATCGATCCAGCACATGTGTCGTGGGTCCAAAAACGCTTGTCATGGATCGATTACCCCAGCACAGGTCTACGGTGTATTGTCATCAGTATGTTCAAGGACCACGTCGTGCACCACCACTAACAACTCGACTCGTTAGCGAGGCATGCTTCGAGCGTTTTCGGGTAAACACCAATCAATTCCATTGCAATCCAGACGGAGGACATGCGTCATGGCTGTGAGAACACCATTGTATGTTGTCGACGAGTGTTTTGATAGCTGAATATATGGATCCATCACCCCACCCCCTCTTCACTCAGTATTACGGGTCCATTCAGACATTACGTTTTCAATTCTTGTCCAGTCTCACCTTTTCAAGAAGTTGATTCCTGAGATCTTCTCCTGAATGTTTTGGTTGTTTATGACGGAACACGTCATGAGCCCACACATATTGTTTGGAGCATACAGGACAGAGATGTATGATAATGTTGAAGCATGGCATCCCGTTTCGAAAAGGTGAGACTGGACACGGACATGTTGTTGACTGCATGGTGGTCCGAGTCTTAAAGGCCATGAACCTGATAGATATCCACAGTCTCAAATGGCCATCTGCTTTTCAAGGGTTCATGCAAATTACCACGAAGCAAGCATATTTTTCAGAATCACACTGCATGTCTGTAACAGAAGGGACGACAGAAGGCGGAGAGAAAATATTTGGCACTGTCCCATTGTCCGAGTGTCAAGAACTGTGCAGAGCAGTAACCACATGTGATACAGCGGCATGGAGAGACAACGTCTGCACTATTAACAGCAAATACAAAAAGGGAAAAGGAACTAAGATCATCATTAAAGATTCAAACTGTAAAGGTAGCATCTTACTGACTGCTTCCCGATATGTTAGTACATGCTAAACACAATCTATCTCAACTGTTTTAATTTCTTTCGTTCTATCTGTATTAATCCTTTGAACTTTAAATGTTTCATCTCACCATTGGTTGATACTTAAATTATTTGCAGTAAACTGAAGTTGCAAAAGCGAATGGCACTGTGAGCCATTGATGTTAGACATCAGTATGAAATTGCAACCAACGTTACTAAGAACATCTGGACTTCAAATATTATTTACTCAAATATTATTTATACCAAGAGGGCATTATTAGGACGTGTTTTGTTCATTATACGTCAGCAAGACGTACTGATAAAAATAATATAAGTTGGTGTTCAGCTACCGAACACCAACTCAGTCTCAGTCTCAGTCTTGTTTCATGAGTACATCCTTTGCTGCCTCAGGTCGTCGACCCACGGTGATGAGGTTGTTCCGACATGTAAGAGGGGCAGATAAAGCAAAAGGCATTTCTGGTATATCTGCATGTATGCGGTTAAGAGACAGGTTTCCATTGGTGGAATTCGACACCAACGACCAGTCCTGTTGGTGCCTGAGAGGAGGCAGGAATAAAGTTATCCATAATCATAACACTGTAGTACAGTTTCTGACACCGGAGGGTCTCCAGGACAAAGGTAAGAGCTTAATGGTATTGCGTTATGTTTTATCAGATCCTTCACACCACATACATGTTTGCAGTAAATAGTGAAATGCAGCAAGTGATTCAGCTGTGAAAAGGTAGAACTGAAAATTCATACTCTTTGCTTTTTCCAGTATCATCCATTGTCACAATGTCATTGAAAAGGTGGGACGGCGAGTTAGCCAAGTGGTTAAAGCGTCCGCTCTTCACGCTGAAACCCTTGTATGATTCCCCTTATGGGTACAGTCTGCGAAGCCTATTTCGGGTGTCGCCGGCCGCGATATTTGCTGGAATATTGCCAAAAGCGGCGTAAAGCTGAACTCACTCAATTCTTTTAACTCACAAGTTTGCTGTATTGTTTCATGAAATATTTACTTGAAATTGAAAGCCGGTTGCGGATGAATTAAGGCAGGTATTATCTCTGCTCTGAAAGTTTCTAAATCCGTTGAATAACCTACTAGTTCGATTCCCTACAAGAGTACAATGTATGAAGCACATTTCTGGTCTCGCCAGCTGTGACATAGGTGGAATATTGCTAAATGTGTCGTAAAACTAGACTCACTCACTTTTTCTAACCCATACGTTTGCTGTATTGTGCTTATTTGGTAGGTGAAGTCACGTATGCCACGCCAGTGTCCGGCAGCATGAAGTGTGGTTTCATGATACCGGGTAAAGTGGTGGAGAAATCATGTCAATTCCTGTGTTCAGGGCTGGCCAACTGCATCGCCTACAGCCACAACAGCAAGTCAAAAGCATGCGCCATTCATTTCTTCTCCTGTAGGAGGACTGATGATGATGGGTTTACTTTGAAATTGATTGAATTCAACAAGAAGTTACATCAAGGTACACGTAAACACACTGGGCTTGCACGTGGTCAAGGTAATAGATCTTCATTTCTGAAACCTTAACGTCACATTGCGTGTGCCTCCAGTGTCATGTCGAACGTGTCTCGTTTGCTTGCAGAATGTCACTTCCGCGCTAGACTTTTCTGGAGTTCCTGTTTACCTATTAACCGAAGCATATAGCTGAGACATTTGTAACTTTAGCGTTAAAGGGCGAGTAAATTCCCAAAGAAAGAATGTTTGTATTGTCTTGTGAAACTAAACCTCATCTCACCTCACCTGAAGAAGAGACTAGAATCTGTCTCGAAACGTTGTGACCTTGTATAATAAAGAAGTTGAACCATAAAGCACTTTTATGCCTTTGCAACAACTTGTCTTGTGAAGATGTATCGCTTTTTTATTTTAGGTATGTTTTCCTGCTTCAACAAGATGAAACGATCTCCACCTTTGGTTGACTCGCCGAAAGCGCCCCATGCTGTATCTAAACGGGCGTGTGCAGTCGCCTGCAGCCTACAAAAAGGATGCCTTGGATTTACGTACTCAAAGATCAACCAGAAATGTGTGACGTCACCGAAAGCAAAGGAGGCCTACAGCATAAGAGTTTGCTAGTTGTAAACATACACCAGTCTGACCATTACGATTGTGGAACCTAATTGGGTTAGAGACCTCAGCAACTGCTAAGTATACACTTGTTTCAGGTTAAGTTTGGTTTGATTGCCTTAAGTCTGCAAAACGCGTGCTCGAAATATACGAAAATAGTGATTATCCATTTTCCTTCATGTTATAAAATATTTTACATTATACACAAACGTCAACCAGTCTCCTGGTAATTTCTGTATGAGTGAGTAAGTTTTACGACGCTCTTCAAAGAGTATCACAGCGGGGGACACCAGAAATGAGCTTCAAACATTTTAGCCATGTAGGTATTCGCGAACACAGTTATTCGGCTCGACACATGGGCACTTTAACCCCTGGCTATTCCGTCGCACCTTAAATCCTGTAATGAATACGTCAAAACAGCGATCCAACGGTATCCGTAAGGACGGTATTTGTGTCTAAAACAGGGCCCGTGAAGATCTGGGGTAGAATAGGCCTTCACCGTCCAATGCTTCACCATGAAAGGCGACTCGACTTGTGGTAACAGGCGACTAACGGGATCCGGTGGTCAGGCTCGCTGACAGATGTCATCAGTTGCGCAGGTCGATGCTCACGCTAAAGATCACTGTATTGTCTTTTCCAGGCTCCGTTATTTACAGACCGCCGCCATGAAGCTGGAATATTGTTGAGAGTGGCGTAAAACTAAACTCACTCACTCACTCGAAACAGCGATCGAACGGTATTACTAATGACGGTTTTTGTACATTTTCTTGAGGTTCTCCAACGCACTGACAAAGCCGTTAGTGCGATCGTTTGTTTTCATCCTCTAGACAATCCAAGAGAGACTTCTTTACATTATGTCTTTACACAAGGGCACCAAAATAAGCATCATTAAATATTGTGGATCTAGACGAAGTTTTGATTGCGATATCATTACATGATACATTGTCTGGCCTTGAAGGAGAAGCACTCGCTTATAAATTACTTGTAGGTACTTATATATGTATGTGTTTGAAAATGTTCAAAGGAGGAAATCGCAATATAAGTGTTGAACAGTCATGTCATCATTTTGCGAGTCAAGTAGTCCAGAGTTTCCTCCCTTAGAATATGACTTTATTGCTGATAATGTCTAGTGGTCTCTTCTCAGTCAAAATATTAAAGATGAAACTGTATGCAGTAGGATAGTTTAACCATTTGTCCTTTAATTCAAAACCCTTCAGTTCAAGCAAAATACCAAATGTACCAAAGATTATAACACGACCATGGGTGAACAACGTGCACACTCACCGACATGAGCACAAGGGATTTTACGCAGACACAACCTGTGAGTAACAAGGAATATTCTTGTTTCCCAAGTTTCCAAAAGATTCTTAGCATCGGCGACGTTTTAGAATGATAACTGTGATTTGACATAGGAAAAAGCTCTGAAAAATCATTTTTAAATTGTTAATAGAATTAAATATTTGATAGTTACTTTTCCAAGTATGCACATTTCATGCCATAAACGTTTTTAGTAAGGTGAGAGTTGAGACGGTTGAGAGAAAATTTCGAAATGTTCAATATTTTGCGCCCTCCTGACAGTGGATATCACAGAAGTAAGTGATTGTAGTTTTACGCCGTTTCGAGCAATATTCCAGCACTATCACGATGGCCGACACCATAAATGGGCTTCGCGCATTGTAGGTGTGTGGGAAATCGAACCTTGGTGTTCCCCTCACAGCCCATATCACAGAAGATTTCAATTCCAAATCAACAGTTACCAGTGTCCCTAAATATACGAATTAATTTATATCCGCTTCAGCTTTAATTAAGCACCACTTGATTCTGAGGGCGATTTTAAATGTTTAGGTTCAAGCCGGTTATTATAATCTGGCATACTGGATTGTACATGTAAGTTTCTTAGAAACTGTGGGCCGCATGTTTAGGTGTTGCAAGGCGCTAAGCACACAAAGGTATACACCGCATATTTACACATTGCGCGATGTAGTTTTCTGGTAGGACCGAACACATGATCTAAAATTACCTTTTCTTTATGAGGAAAGCCGCATAGTTTCAGACAATACACAGTGGCATGTTACTGGCATGACAAGTGGTGTGACCGTACCAACACAACACAAAACACCTGAGAAGTGTATCAGTCACAGGATGATCTTCTACATATTCAGTCAAAAATAGAATGGTTCACAGATACTAGAACATGTTAACAATTAATGCAATCAGCTATCAACGTACACAAACATCACACGTACGTTTAGTACAGTAGACTACTCATCATCCCAGTGGGCGTTCGTACAATCTGTCCAAAACAGCATCGTGTTTAAAGGTAAACCATATACAAGATACCCGACACACTCATGCATTGCATGATAGTCTCAAAACAATGTAGTATAGTCATAAACCAGTGTAGTGCTAATCAGTATTGAATAAACAATCCTACACAGTAATAGTTGGGTCGGGCTTTACACCACATCGGCATTATTTCAGCCATATAGTGAGGAGATTAAGTTTGTATTTATTACCATAATGATTCTTTTTCAACAATAATACAGATTATGTGAGAGATATAATAAAGGATGTCTCGTTTCACATCACCATGAAAGTGGTGCCAAGATTAATAGAATAGTAAAGAGATGCCCAGTTGGAGAAAAGTATAAACATAAAAAGTGGTGAATGTATATCGAATTAGAAGAAAGTAAAGATGCATACGCGAGTTGCTATACCATACTGCTGTCAGAAATAGAAGAAAGGTTTGAGGCTCTTACTCTGTATCCCTAATTATTTACACAACTACAAATAGCACATGTCGAAAGAAACCACTTCGGCCTACCCAATTCCCACGCGTGAGGGAAATCGGGCAAAACCTAGAAAAAATAACAATAGCTGAGGGAAACAACAGATCAGACTATAGGTGGCAATACGGTCGCTCAGCCAGGTATGACGATGGACCGTGAATATGTTTCATCTGTTGATTAACATCTTACGTGTCTTTCTTTAAACAAGTTTATGCTGAGATATGTAAAACAATACGATACCTGATACCCAATGGAAGGCATCGTATTCAGTGTCTCAAAATATAGAGATGGACAGACCACCCAAGATCGCGATACTGGATATCATTTGTAACATATTATAACAAACCGTGTACTTCCTCAGTTTTATTCCCCTAAAGGATTATCATCATACCATGGATGATATCTCTAATACCTTCCGAATGAGTTGCCATGGACAGCGGGGTATATTGCAATGTACCTTGCTTGTAAGCGGGGTACACTGAAAATAATAGAAGTTCACTTAGCCAATCAGAAAACGACATTTATGTGTGAGGTAAGATACATTCCTAACTTAAAGTATATTATATACCTATATAATCTATCGCAGATAATCGCGGTTAAAGATAAAACGTACGACAACGTGGTTATTGTGAAGGTCAGACTATGTCATTTGGACCAAAGCATGGATGGTCAGTCGTGAGTATGTCACGAGGGTATACGTGGCAGGCACGTGATTTGACCAGTGTGAACTACAAACAGCCGTAAGGACAGATACGTGTATTGCACCTTGGTTCTGTTACTTTGGGAGCCACTGGACCCAGGTTATGTCCGATGCTGGCTTTCAATGTGACCTTTGGCAGGTTTAAGATCAGAGCAACTGAGCAAGTTAGTCTGTGATCATTCCAGCTTTCAATAATACATATCATAATAACATAAAAGTAAAACTTTGTGCATTTTCCTCGTATTAATACGTGTTTCAAACACCAATGTCTAACATACTAACCAGTTAGTTATTTGTCAACTTGTGACGAAGCACTTGGCTTAAGTTAAGATCTAGAAGTCCAAATATGTCTAGCAAGGAGCTACCCCATGAGTCATACCGAAAGACTGCGTCAGCAATAGAGAGTCCGACCATCAGAATGAGACTGCATTGCACTGAGTTCGCCATCCGATCAGACGTCCCTACCTCCCAGAGGCACAGGTGGAAACATCTGGAGTAGTTGAAGCACTGATAAAACCGTCGCTTCAAATCATGACGTGATATTTATTCGACTGATAAAACTCGCTGTCTTCTACACTTTACCGACGTCGTTGTCGCGCATGGAGATGATCCATGCACCTGAACCCTATAGTGGCTATTCAGTGATGTTGTAGGGTTGCCTTTGGCAAGACTGCAGGTTGCACTGGATCTCACAACAGTACCTGGGACCCTCCATCGTCAACAGGAAGTATTTGATACCAGGGTCATTTCACATCTGGACACCCTCTGCTTTGGCAGTCACGAATGATGACTTCATTTGGACTGTTTGGACACCAGGTTTGAGCTTGCGATCGTCCTGTCCACATGAACTCCATAAGAAATGGCGGATATGCTGATTGTCAGTATGTGGAGCCAAAGTACTGAATAAATTCCTTGAATAGGAAGCCACTTCTAGTCAGCTTTCTGAAGCAAACATGTTTGACTCTCCACTCTTCCTCGGAAAAAAATATACCACACAGTGATAGCTCGCACATTCTTTGTCGATTCAACTTCCATGGAAACACCATTTGGCTCAATGATTCGAACTACGCACCTTAGCATTAAGCACCTCCCGCCAGGAACAGTTGTCTTATTTTTATGCCCGAAAATCGATGGTGACGTCGACGTCTAAAGTTGAGCAGGCAAAACTTGTTGAGAAGATTTGTTTTCGCATATGAGTCACGTTTTTTTCTTCATCGAGCTGACTTCAGGAAAACTGTCCTGATTTGTCACTGACTGAACTCTGCAGGCATGACAAGGAGCAACGTTTCTGCCATCATTGGTATCATGCAACAACGCTGCAGGAACTCCGCGCGCCCTATCCTTGGTATGTAAACGCCTAGGCCTTTCAATGAAGCTCTGTAGCCTCAACGAAGCGAATGTGACAGATCAGCATCAGTGGACACGGCTTAAGAACTGACTTCAAGTTCATTTTCAGGTGGACGGTGCTATGTTCGTAAGGACTGGTGATCGTTAGCATGCACTGAAATATTTGTCTATCCGTTTAATCATGACATTTTCTCAAAAGCACTAAAACCTTTACACTGAATCTGTTTGTTGTTTTACAATGACCTTTGAGTGCAAGTATGTAGGACGAGCTGTGACCAAATACAAGCAGCTGGAAACACAAGTTTTGAAAATAAAAATATCTAAAAGGCCAACAAATCAGTGGGTTTATTATCGTTACTGTTATTAGTTGTATGTGGGGTTTAGTAAATGTAACTAAATATATGAGTGTGCAACACCCGCAAAAGAACAAAATGGTGTTTTCGCAGAAATATGAACAAACCATGTTTGATTACAAATACATGGATTATGGCATAAATTATAACACATTAAAATACACAAAGACACCAGCAAGGAATCAGATTTAATAAGATTTAACTGACAGTTGAGGGACTCTGCCGGCACGTTTAGAGGTGGGTCCTTACTGTAGTCAATTCCATGGGAGGTTGGTCATCTTGTTGGTATACGTCATTAGGCTGCTTTTTTGCATCTGACCGGTCTCGTCGGGCTCTAATACATAGATATGGACTAAAGCAAACCATCTGCAACAAGAACGCAACGAATAGTTGAGTGACGCCACTCGCTGCTGCAAATCAGGAAACCAGGGACGATTGTAAGATGATAATTTCAGTTTTAGCGATGTCTCTATAAAGCCTGTCAAATCGCGAGGAAAAAAACATAACTGATCTAAGCGAACGAATTTTCAAAACAAGTATTCCATGAATTGATCTTTAACTATGTTATAGAAACTCAGAATTTGAAAGTGAATGAATGTTGTTTCATGTAGTACTCCAGCTGTTTCCCTGCGAAATTCACTCAAATTTCATATATGCACACTAGTGATTGATGTAACGTGCCGCGGTCTAGAAAGCAAGGACTCGATGTTAACGTGACACATTGTAACGATATCAACATTCACTATGCAAGATGAAAATCGCGAAATCCCCGCGGGGATTTAATTAATCACTTATGAAAGCGTACACTTCCGAAAAATTACATGGATATACAAGCATTCAAAATAGCAGCAAAAATGTATATATCCTCACGGGGACCATGATCCAGACTGTGCCTAGTGCCATTGCATATCTGTATCCAAAATATTCCGTCAGCACTCCACCAAGCACGGGACCACAAAACGTCCTGCAACACAGATCGACTATAGTACAACATTATTTTCAAAACGTGTTCGTTTATGGACAAGAGCTTGTTGAAAGGCGATGCATTTGAGTAACCATTGTGAAAATAACAATTTGAAATACATGTAGCGGACACTACATTCCCGACTTAACCGATTTCAATCCGTCATCAACCTGACAGGGTAAGAATGACTCAACGCCCTGCTACATATTCCCCCTGTCAACACAAAGGCCCGCAAAGGCTTATTTTGTTCGAATTTAATATGAAAGATTTCAGCTGCCACCCTGGGCGTCGATGTAGCGGTCATACCATTTCCAAGTTCCGTGCTGGGATTCGAACCACGGATATTCTACACCTTGTCCTTGTGGCCATGTAGCTTAACCCCGTCATCAAGGTAAGGATGCCACCTGTGGGATGACTCCTTGCTCCACTACACGCACATTCGGTTGACTGATGGCGCGTGTGTACAAGGTCTACAGAACTGTTCAACAAATCAATATTATCAAAGAAATACTGAAGAATGAACTGGATGCCACTCACCCTAGACTGGTGGCAGAACCCACAATACCCGAGACAAGACCTGCACTTTTAACGTCATCTCCAAAGCCCAGTTCCCTGGAAAGGGAAAGACATGTATCAGTGTTTCACTGTCTGACTTTCCGTCTTCTAATGTGGCACACATGCATCGTGAGCGACGGTCCGCACTCGACGTTACAGACAATTCTTGCTAATAGTGAGGACGTATCAGATGAATGCTCGAGAACACTAATGCTGTGTCACCTAAATTGAACACTGGAAGTGTAAACCTAAAGGTCAAGGTTAGAAACTATACCAAGGGGGAGAAGTAAGTAAGAATATAAGAAATAAACTAAGAGATCACATGGAAGCACAAGTGTACCTGTATTTTTTTCAGATATCTTTACAAGTCGCGCGATGCAGTTGTGAAGAAACCTAGGAAAGAAGTAAAGGAACTCTTGTACTTTTATGTGACCCCTAATTTTCTTCTCTGAATATTTTGATCACTGGAAGACCAGGAATGCTAATGTTAATGTTTCGTATTTGAACACCTATACTCTTGCAAATAAAATACTTGGCATGTCAATTTGTTAAACGTATATTCGTAATACAGGTGATTCAGACGCATTACCATACGAGGCAATCAAATCAATGGACTGGGCATGTATGATCTGACATGGTCTGAATATACCCATTCATCAACGTTTTATTCAACATTTCCCGTAGAGCATGGTCTGTTGTAAAATGTTCACCGACAGATCAAAGTCACTGACGGTCAATACAATACACATTTTGCTTCACGTCACGCTATTTTGACGTACCTACTCCATTCCAGTCGGCCCTCTCATAATATATCTTACTCTTGCTAGCCCACGTCACTACTCATGTCTACCGCGTTGAAACCACGTGTCTAGATGTGTCACACTGTATTAATAGCTAACCAGACTATGTAATTGAAACACGTAATAAGAATATTTCAACCTGAAAGGTAAACAGCCTCTATCATATGTGATATTGTATTGTTTCTTAACATAATGACCCTGGACCCTTATTCCCGAAACGCTCGTAGCCCTAAGAATTCTTAACTTTGATTGTAGCCAATGTGTTCAGAATGGGCTTAAGAAGTTTGTAGGTCTACAAACGTTTCGAATATAGCTAGCCTGACACATCTGTAGGACAACACGTCAGTAAGTCGGGAAGGGGCATTATTAATTAAGGTCACCGACAACTTCTGTTGTTTATTTCATGTAGATTAATCGTTGGAATGTATTAAATTTGTCATATTAGAAAGGAAGCAGCTCAATATGCCCCGTGTGTAGAGGAATAAAGACAAAAATGAAACTTCCTCATGTTTAATAATCATAGTTCATGGCAAAACTGTCCTTTATTCCATATGGTGGTTGAGCGAACTGTATTTCATAAATAATGTGACTTTTAAGACTATTTGTAAAGACAATGTTTTCCAAGTAATGTTACAATGTTTTCCTTGTTCAAGCCACCTTTGTAAACAACATGCTGGAGACGAATATCTGGATTTGATCTGATTTGGTTTCATGACATTTTCATTACGAACCTCATGGTAGTGCAAAGGCTTTGAGTACTGGGTGCTGCAACGCTCACCTTGTACCGGTGACGACACACTTCATAGAACTAACAATAACTGGTCCCAAGGAGACACCAAGGGACGCCTGTGTTGTAACGGTCAACCAGAAGGAGCTGAAACAGATAAGTTATTTTACAAAATACACGTGTGAGCATTTTCTTTAAAAAGGTTTCAAGTTGAAATATGAATATCTTAAGATTCTCTAAACCTTTCACAAGGTGTTCTTTTATATCTTCATGACTTCATTTACACTACGCAGTAGATGTTACACGAGACAAGGTGGTTTCTAAAATACGTTTCAATTTGTGATTCTTCTTACGGGGCAACGGCTGGAATGAAAGGTACAGGGCCAAAGAACAGCAATGAAATTCCGCTACACGTCAGACCCGCCACAATCAAAGGAGTTACCGGTACCTGCTAAAAATAAGGCATAACTTTCTGAGAAGAAAACACCTAAGAGTAAACAAAATTGGCTAAAACAAATGTGATCCTGTTCTAATTTAGTAAAGATGTCATATTGTAAACAGAATGACAAAATACAAGATATTATCGAGATAGAACATATTATGTGGAAATATTGCGCAACAGCAATACGCAATATACTAGGTTTAATAAAATTTTGTTTCAGCATTAATCTCGCACTTATGGAAGAAAATTACTTTCTTGTCAATCAGCAATCCCCAGAAAGGCGTCGTGAACGAATAGATTCCAGGACCTATGATAAACACTAGGGCGATGACACCATGTCTGAGATTGAACTGCAAAGGTGAAACAGAATTGAAGATATATGAACATATGTAGAAGTAGAAGTCCGCATTTTAAGCACAAACTGATACGACTCGTGAAGTGTTATTCGTTTAGGTTTAACACGGCTATGGGTTTCTCTTTGTGAGTGTCAAATGTGTGTATGATAACACTGCGGAGGATCACTATTACATCATTAGAATCGGACTAAACTGGCAATTACAGCGACTGGACCACCAATGTCAACAGCTGTTGAAGAAAACCACGATGTAGTAATTGGTCACAATGCATAACAGTACACAATATGACATTGTGTTGTATATATTTAACGGTCTATTGAATGTAATTATGTCATTAGTTTCCCTCAATAAAATACACCAGACAGAACACAGATATTAATGTCAGTAGATCCAGTTTTCAAGCATAAGGCTTACGTGATAGAATACAAACACCCCAAGCCTTTCATGATGTGATCTGTACATTGAACTGAATTAGGTGACCTTGAACAGTATTCAATAGAGAGTTAGGTCATTACCGTGTACAAACCTGGGTTAGATAATCAGCAAAGACAGGGTTCCAAATTGTGAAACAGATGAGAGCACTTTCAATACCAAACGCACCAAACCATACCAGGGGACTTCTGAGTAACGTCACGCTGGAGTGACGTTTACCTTTGTCTTCATCTCTCTCTTCACCTGGGTATGACACGTTCAGTAGATCGTAATTCATATAATGTGCACAAGGTCCTAGCAGTTTAACTTTCTCGATATATAGTGGCGTCAGTATATTTTATGAACACAATTAGATATAATCAATTAGATATAATCAACAAGTTATGTTTTAATACTAGTTACAAATACAGGGTAAGTGCATTCTTTAAAACTCACACGTTTGGGATGGAACGAGAGCCAATGAGAGAGCTCCACAGGCAAGGACGCATCCACCAAGCACCCAAAACGGAAGGCTATATCCTCCCAACTAAAACATATACTGTTAGACTAATATAAGAGAATAATCTCTTGATTTCCCAAAGTCACAAGAGGAAACGTTGTGGCAGACAGTTGTACAGATTATACGGATGGATCAATGAACCTCCTTGATGAATCAAGGTGTTCAAAAATCGATTTTAAACAATAATTGTATCAGCGAATTTATTGAGAATGCATGGCATAACAGTAGTAAGTCTTTTTCCGCTGTATAAAGAGCAATATGGCATCTGAAACTAAGGTTATGAGACAGTACTTTGGTATATTGCCGGATAGTTTTATGTATGGAACATGAGGTTTCGCGAGAGGAAGTGACATGTAATCATCCAGCTGAACCAATTTAGCGAAACAAAATTTGTATATGTACCCTCTTCTGTCAGCTGCACGGTTTTTTTCGAGCGTGAGTGTGATATGATAGTGATTGCTGTGATAGTGAACTGCGGGTCAAAGGTATTAACACCGGAGGGACACGTTTCACTGCCACTAATATTAACATTCTTTAGTAAATTACTAACGTCTTGAGTAAAATTACCGTCTCGTTGACAGTGATCATTACGGTATGAGAAAAACCACCAACAGAGCTTCCCACGTTTATTAGACCATACTTTCGTTTTACATCAATCACGGTAACTGCTAGGATCCTGGCGGCCTGAGTTGGCTGCGATTAGGACCCAAACGGTATTTTCCCATACGACAGACCTTCCAAAAGACAGACTGCTTAAAACACCACATTTGATGGTTGGTTGCATAAGGCTTAATTAAGCTGTACCTTTGAAAATTGTGGTATGTGCCCTGACCTAAGAAGGCGACATTAGACATTAGCTATAGTTTTACTGGTTTGTGTAATGAATTATGATTTCTAAATTAAGACATACTGCGACGCTTGGTTTTGGTGATATATGGTTTAGGCAAGAACTGAATGGTTCTTATCTGCCTGTCATTAAACGAAAACTCATTGATCATGCTTTTCAGTCAGAAAGACAGGAAGACAGTTGTCCAGTTTTGCTAAGTGTGGATTGTGTGAACATATTATTCATATTTTCACTTTGCAATATCATCTTAAAAACAACCCCTGCAATATATACAAAATATTTGCAAAAGTCCAACTCTCATCACAAGACATATACATTGAAACAGGAAGGTATTATGATATTGACGTAAAATAGAGAACATGTCTGTCCTGTTCCAGTTACAAAGAAGAAAAATTCCATTTTCTTTTAAATTACCCTGTTTATCAAGATTTCAGTAAATAGTGCTTTAAGCCATATTATTGGAAAAAAGGCATCAGTGTTCAAACTTGTCCAGCTCTTGAGTACCCAACATATTAAGCAGTTCTGTAAGCTGGGTAAATTTCCATTCAAGGCTTCACAGTTAAGGTTAAACTTACTGTAAAATGTGTTTGCATGTGCTCCCTATGCTTATATATGTACCGAATCAACTTCCCTGTTTCTCCTGAGAATTATATTTTCATGTTCATCACCAGGTAATCCAAATTGATTGTGGTAGTAATGGATCAGTTAAAGGAGTAGGACCCAGGAGATAGAAGTGTGTGTTACTATAGTCTGCAGTGACTCTGGGTCTGGGTCAGATAATTAACTGAATAGGGATGGACAGCCTCGGCCAGCTAATTAGTGTAGTCATTAAGTCTGTCTTATGAGATCACTGTCTTTTGGGAGGTCTGTCTTATGGGAGTGAACCACCCAAACAAAAGTGATGGAGATGTTAATTCAACTGAATCCTACTTTCGTCAAGTCTGGATTGCAAAGATTTATTCTCATAGCAAATTGATTGTTGGGACCGTTATCTTGTACTGAGAGAATCCGGAATTTAAAACAAGGTTGTAATGATAAATTAATAACAATTTTTCAGGGACTCGAAGAGTAGTCCGAATTGTGGAGAATACCGATTTGCACGGGGTCCTGTTGTGACAAATTGCACTGCACATCATTTCCTAGAATCAATGGCAATGCACTTTTGCAAAGATACAATCACAGATACACTCTCCAATAAAACGTGTGTACTGTTATGTATTAGTGAAATGTATTGTAAAAGAATTTGGTAATTCTAGTACATTGTTCCAGTATAAATCTCTGTTCAGGTTAAGTAGTGGGCCGTTGTGTGAAACTAAATATTTTGATGCTTTAGTAACTCGGGTGCTTAACAAATAGTGATGGCACTATATCCAGCATGGTATAGACATGTAGCGATGTTATATGACTACAGTCTATGTTAGGTGGAAATGCACTGGGGTATCAAAAAAACAAATCATGCATTTGAATGTTTTGAAGTTCTTGCCTCATAGAGTCCCCCTCCCATTGCCGGACCAAGCATGAAGCCACACCCGGTCACTGTCTCCAGGATACCCTTGGAATGGACAAATTTGATACGTTGTCAGCACAATATCAAAGAACATTTACCACAACAGTGTATGTAATCCTGTAATTTGCCAGTTAGCCACCGGGGGCTGCTGCCGCCTGCAAGCCTTAAAATTTATAGGTCATGAATGAAATATGCAGGACCAATTTGCTGAAATCAAATCAATAAAAATATAACAGACTACACTGTACACTGTTTCTACAAAATCATTAAGCAAAGTCTATAGCGCTGTGAGTTTTAATTTGTTACAGATTCATGTTGATACCCGAAAATATAACTGTAAGCTAGCATGATGGATCATGGATGATCCCTGAACGTTAATAAGGAAAGTAAGGAAAGACTACAGCTGAAGAAGAAACAGATAATGTACTGAAGGCAATAAAGGCCTACAAATATTTGAAACTGCCGCCTCGAAACAATAACAACCGGCTCAGGGCTTCCGGGCCGGCGACTATTTCGAACGCCGGTTACCACAATACATTACACGCACCTCAGACTTACGTTTTATCGACTTTCAGAGACATACGTACATAGACAGTCCCCACGTTGTCGGGGAAGTTTATGGTGGCGATGGCGAAGGTAGCTGTGATAAGGGACGCTGTACCCAATGCTTCAACAATTCTCACTGCGAAACAGATGGCAATGAACGGGGTTCCTGCTGGCGCATGATCTATCCACCTAAAATAATTAGTCACTATATGGCAACAGAACCACGCAAAACTTTCAGAAGAAAAGGATGTAACTATACTAAATAGTAAAAATACCCCCAAACTTGCATTGCATTTGTAGCTTTGGTAAACCTTGAAACATAAACAAACGCTTATGATACAGATGGAATCGTACATGCAGTCCTCTGGATATGGAAGTGGTACTGTTCTTGAAACATTGCGTCTTATGAAAACAACGCCACGACATAAAACAATATGTCCTGTATGTGTTAGCTGTAAAACACACGACATGTATGTGTTAGCTGTAAAACACACGACATACAATGTGTCATGTATGTGTTAGCTGTAAAACACACGACATAAAACAATATGTGTCATGTATGTGTTAGCTGTAAAACACGACATACAATATGTGTCATGTATGTGTTAGCTGTAAAACACACGACATAAAACAATATGTGTCATGTATGTGTTAGCAGTAAAACACACGACATACAATATGTGTCATGTATGTGTAAGCTGTAAAACACACGACATACAATATATGTCATGTATGTGTTAGCTGTAAAACACACGACATACAATATGTGTCATGTATGTGTTAGCTGTAAAACACACGAAATGCTCCTACCCAAACACTGTGATGCAGATGCCGACTATCCAGAGTCCAGAGATATAGAAGTATCGTGGAGAAGACGCATGCATCTGAAGTGGTTGTGAGACATAAAGGTTAAACATGTATGCACAGTATAAGGGTTATTGTGTTGTAGTATATGCATCTACCGGAGGATAACACATTGCAGATATCGGTTAGAATACACAGTTTGATATGGCCTAACTGTCGCAGTATTGAGGCCAATTGGCTTAAGCGTTCGTCTATTAAAATCCAAGAAGTGGTTTCGATTCAACAATGCCCACCGCCTTGATATTGAATGAATATCGCAAAATTAAACGTGAAACCACACTCACCCACGTATTGATATCAGGGTTGTCTACACTGAAGGTCGTTAGGCCATGAATATGCATATATATATACAGTGTGCATGTCGGTTTCCATAAAAGCAAAACGATTTTATTTCAAACCAGCCTTATGTTGTAACAACACGTGTTAAGCTCAACGAAACTGCTTTCCGCATGCAGAACATGTATTCAGTCTTACTGCTTGTTTTATCTTTTACCAAGAGCCTCTTCGGCGCATGGTAGGGTAGTCCAGTGGTCCAAGAGTTTGCTCGTTATACGAAGGCCTGACTAACGAAATTGGCATTACAAACACTCACCCATTCATCCACTTATACATGGTATAGAAATCAGACATGTTACCACACTTCCGAGGAGCGGCGACACCAGGAAGATGACCAGCTCAGAACAGGAACTTATCAGCCCAATGATTGTCCAGCTTGCCCCCTTTTTCTGTGCCTGCCATCACGAATTTACAGTAACGTTTAGTCGGTGCTATATTATACAGTCTGTTGAACAGTTACGACTATCTGTGTTTATGAATCACTATCAAAAGGGTTTAATGTCTAAGTGATGATAAGATGAGCACGGCATGCCTTTCCACTGGCAGTTGCCATAAGCATATGCAGAGGCTAGTCGAACACATATATCACATCTGGAACATGTGGTACTTTGTCAGTGGCAATTTGTGAAACTGAAATTCCGTTTACAGGATGTTGAGTGAAGGATTCATTGCGAAAGCAGTAATGGCTGTTTATCGAAGTCGATCTATAGTGCAGTGCAATTCTTTGTACTACCGAGGTATTGTACAGATACAAGTGAGTACATGTCTTACCCAGTAAGCTGCATGAAAAGATACGTGCTCTCCTGAACCTACTTGTTATTTAACTTCATATTAACTTCAGACATTATGTGGTCGGAGCACATGTGTTTTTAACAAGACCAAAGAAGACGAATAGAGGAATCTTGAAGTTATGTCAATCTGCCTTATAACAGATCATAGAAGAAGAGCTTACCTGAAGGAAAAACGTAAACAGCTACAACAATTGTAAACAGGACAAAATCCAAAAAAGGTCTACATGCTCTCACCTCCAGTGGGAAAAACGGTGGTAAAAGAGACAGGCAACACCAGGCAAACAAGTTTGACACTGCCATGATCCCAAACGTTAGAAGTGGCTTCCATCGTCCAGATGTAAAGTGTTCATGAAGCCTTTGTTTTGCGGATGATAATGGCACCATGTTGCTGTCTACTCGTGTAATGAGAGAATCATAAACACATATTTAGTTATATTTGTAAACTAGTAGAACACACTCTGTGTCAAGTTCATTTGCCAAAGTAATAATAGCACATACAATAACAACACCGTGGGCGATATGAATTTGTACATGAAGTGTTGCTTTTAACTCATGTTTTAAACAAAGCACCTCTCAATAACGAAAGGAAACATTTGTATGAGGGCAAAGAAGCAATGACGGGTTGAGCTGAAGCGTAGCCGTTTCAGGCAACTGCTTTATTAATATTGACACGTTATATACATAGGGAATAAAGGGTTGGTGATGTGGATTTTGTAGCTTTCAACCTTGACATGAATTTCCGGATTGGAACGAGGAATGTCGTTAATCAGAATAGCATACTAAAGCTGCCACCATTGTGTTTGCTGTATGTCGTATGTCAGCGATGTGTACGTAATGGAGTCTGGATCAAACAATCCAGGGAGCAACAGCATGAGCATCGGCCCACGCAATTGGGATACGATTGTATATAACAACCACGTCAGAGACCCCGTTAGTAGACCTTTACGTCAAGCATGGGTCGCTGAAGACCATTTCGTACCTGAACTTTCGCGGATGAGCTCTTTGGAGTTCAGAACAGAATACCACAGCATAATAAACAAAACATGGAGATCCATAGAAGTTTTTGAAATTCAAAACTTTGCACCGTAACAGCCTACTTCAGCTCAACGTCCACGCTACCATCGTGTGACGCTCGTTGAGGCTACCATTAGGACAGCTTCGTGAAAAAGCGCTCCCCAACCATGATGCCTTTCACACAGATATTTTGATCCAAACGACACATCTTCAGTAGCCGTTCCAGGCAGCAAATATGTGGTCGTGACATCCTTGGCTACAGTGGGTGAGTGAGTTAAAAGTTACCGTCATATGGGCATTATTACAGCCGTGTCGTGACGAGAACAATTAATTATCATATTATTAATCAATAGAATTAGAAACCCTTGGCTACAGAGGCGTATGCGAGTGAACGACATTTACGACATCAGTTCGAGGCGGTCAGCAAGATGGTCTTTTCTAGGAGAGACCACAAGCGTGGCGGTGAGGACTAGGTGAACAGCACTTCAGAGGAAAGGAGTTGTTCGTTCCCTCCATCAAAGATCCGATCGCCGGGCATCTCGCTTTGTCGCCATTCTAGTTTGTTTGCAACGATTTTTAGTGTACCAGAAGATCTTCGCAAACCGAATTGCTCGGTCTAAGGGGACGGTTAAAAAATACCCTTGTGTGGCACAATGTCTCTGATTAAACGTACAGGTGATCACGTTATGTCTTTTCAGCAATATTTTTCATTGCCATTTCTATTCTGTAAAATACTAAAAAATGTAAGGTAAGACTGTTTTTCAATACAAACGTGTAAAAACGTACGTAAATAATACATACTAAGAAATCTCAACATTAAGCATTCATTGCATGTCTTCAAGCATGTAATCGATGCTCTGGGAGCTAATCGGGAATTTGTTCCACAATATGGGCCCTGCTTTGGAAAACGACCAGTGATCATATATCTTTCCTTTTGTCGGTGGTATCTCAAGTGTCCGTGATATTCTTTTTCGCAGAGTCCATCGAAGGGCGTAATGAGTAATAAGCACACTAATGTAGAGTGAAGTCAAATTATGCAGGGACCTGAACATGATCACAAGGATCTTAAAGATATGTCTTTGTTGAATAGGAAACCAGTAAGGATAGAACTGGGATTATATGGTCCCAGCGCCCAGTGCAGTGATTGATTTGGCTGCTTTGCTGAGTCTGTGATATGACTGTTCTGGTGTCCTGATACCCTACACACTAGACTAGACTAGCACGGACTGGAACCTTTGGAAATGATATTTCATTGCGTAAGCTCAAAAACGTCCTCAAGCAAGTGATCATCTAATACCAAACGAGGCTCCCACTGGAATAAGGAAATGATGCATCCATTTATTGTTTTCCTTCCTCACAAACTGTTCAAACTGTCCCAAACGCCTCTCAACGTTATTAGCAAAACAGTGTTTGCTGATGGTTGGTCAATAAAATGCCTCATCCTTGTATGTAAGCGTGCGGGCGATGGTCGTGCTATCTTTGCAAAATTATATTTTTGCCTTCAGTTTTACGTTTCGACGTTAGGTCAAAATTGAAAGCATGATGATCCTTTGAGCATCCTTCCCCGACTAGAACACACTAACACCAGCCGGAGTGTTGTTTGACCTATGCAACACACAAACTGAGGGAAACCTGCAACAGAAATCCTGTACACAGTACATCACATAGTACGGAAAGTGTTTATTAAACATTAACATGCTGTACAACCTGTTAAATGAAGCAAACATCTTGGTGAATAATGTTAGTATCAATGACTGGGACAACGTACTAGTGCACAGTACACATCTGCAGGCGATTCGATGAATACAACTCTCACCGGGTCAGTTCAAAATTTAAGGTATGTGTTATTTGTTCTTGTAATATGATCAAGTGAGCAAATACCATCTGAATGTAAGTAATTTTTCTTAAAAAACCTTTGATACATGTGATTCCTGTCTATTTTGATAATACACTTTCAGAACTCAACATTCATCCAGCAGTTTACTCATCTCAAAACAGATGGACTAAAACGCAATATCTGGACATCGCATATTGGTCACAAAATAGAATTTAACGCATTAAATCACTAAGAAAAAAACAAAACTCGGAACTAGTAAATATTACTGTTTGTTGTGTCGTTAATGATGCGACATCACGTTTACTTACAAATTGGCTGAATTTCGCATACATTGAAATGACAAATAGAAACAAAATGACGTAATATTCCAGCCTTTACATTCGGCTTGCTATTGCTTTTTACATAATTTATGTAATTTGTAGAATGTAGAAATTCGGGTGTTTATTTGCCAACCATTTTGTAATTAAAGGCGATGTAATGGTCGTATCATAACCGACTGGTTTGTAGAATGCTATAATCTAACATGGCTGATGGTTCACTTCAGCGTTCTAAGTGATTCTGCCGACGTTTTAAACCAACTGAAATTTGAATGGCCACAACCAGCAAACAATGACCACTAGTTTGTGTGTCTAAGAAGAACAGTATTCAATGTTTTAGACTTCAAAACATAAATAAAGCCAGGAATTGTGATTTTGCAGTGTTCCTCATTTTCAGCAATTCTGCTTTCGATACAGTGACCGTTTGAAACTGCTATTGTGATGTATTTAGCTTTGCATGTGGCAAAGTGGGATTCCTCGACGTGACGACGTCAAGCGTTTATCAGCTGACGCCAGTGTCGTGATATTGCAAGGGACATATTTAAAGAAGTGTTGTGTTTTGTATGGAAGTAGGGTTGTCTTTAGATGTTATTATAGTTAATATCAAAATAATATACTTTGCTACAATTCAGTAACAGGATAACAAACTGTTCATAACGGGGTGAGCTGTAGTGTTTTAGAAGTCAGTAATTTTCTCAGATGAATTATAAGACAGTGTATAACCTCAAATAATTACTAAAATACGTTCTGGAGTTCACGCGATTATGTCAACAAAAATATGTTTACTTACTTTAAGTTCTTCTTTAGTTATTGTACAGTGTTAGTCTATGAATTGGTTTGCTAAAATAGAAAGAAGACCAAGTCTGGTTATTCATTTCACGTTAAAGGTATTCCATAGCTAGGCCATGTTTTCTTATCAAACATGGACCTGTCACATGACGCATGAAGTTATCATCTCGCATTTGTCTCTTTATCATGTGCTTCATCATGATGTTACATGCAAGGGAACATAACTCATACAGTTACCTGTAATTCTATATGATCAACGTTCAATGTTAACTGCTGCAAAATGTATTTCATTGAAAGGATGTTTAACCCATTCGGGATCCCGATTCACAAAGCGTTCGTAACTTTACGATCTGTCGTAACTCTATAGTTTATCATAATCTTACGATAGTCAAACATTTCGTGGACTGGGACCCTGATTATTATTTCGATCCGGTAGGTTTAACAAACCTGGGTTCCCGTCCACAAAGCGTTCGCTGTGCTACGGCAGTCGAAAGCCTATGGTAACTTACTGAGTTACGACTGGTCGTAAGGTTAGGTTTTGAATGGTAACCCTGGTTTTATCCAATAAAAACAGAGATTGACGAAAGAATATATATGTAGGGACACTAAATAGCTACAGACCACGGAAAAACTTGTTTAATCTCTAAGTACTGCGACGGTAGACTGCTGTTCATCTAAAACAACTAAAGGGATATAATATGCTTGTCAGACGTTGTGGTGGATGGTTGTGAGACAGATGATTCGAATAAATATATTATAGGCAAATACATAAATATGTCAGGTGATGAAGGTGAGAAAATACTAGGAATTATATGCGGCTATTTTCACATGTATTTTGTGTTATAATTGTGTACGTATCTGAAAGCTAGCGTTTGTATTATACATGAGTGAAACATACATTTTACTCCATACGACTAAATTAATATAATAGCTGAAGTACTGCCGATGTGACGTTAAATATTACCTGACTCACTCCATATGACTCAGAATGTTGTTTTACCTCTCCACCTAGCTTGAATGACGCTATGGTTTCAGAGAAACATCGAAAATATTAAACAGAAAACAGAGTAACGAAGCAAGGAAGCTTGTAAATCCAGTGTGGTCAAGGACTATAAACAAGCCTCGAACATACTGTGTATGTGAAATGGGCGTGCACTAGGATAATCAACCTTGATTTGTAATAATAATGACAAATGATGATATCCTAATCGGCCTTTTACAGTTGTAATTACATGCATATTCTGTATTGCCAATTGACAAAGACATATTATTTAGCGGATTTACTTAACGGAGTTTGAAATTATCTGATATTGTATCACAACAAAGGGTTGGTATTAATGTGTACGATTGAACAAAACACGACACAAACATACATAACTGGCACAGAATAGAACTGATGGAGTCGGGCTCTGTGCATCAAGTTCATCGCGTAAATTCTGCAAGACTTGCTCCCTCTCCCTACCACAACCTAAAAATAATTAATAATGTGTAAAACATAATGTTAAAAAAATTTCCCATTTTGACAGTCCAATGACATTTACATCATGTATTCATTGAGTCCTTTTGTTTCATTTGAGGCGCGTAGCAAGTCATTTTCTCCGGTAAGCCCGATAGGTTGGAAACTTTATACGCTCGACTTTCTAGACCAGACTGCATGCCGGTTATTTGTCCGTGGCTGGGAATACCGATTGTGTGTCCCATCTTACTGGGTACTAATACGTAATGTGTGACATGAACTGATATGTAAGATGTGTTTAAGTTTACATATTATATAACAGTAGATAACATGTATTTAAGATGGTGTATGTTAGAGAATTTAACGTGTTGATATATATTTCGATGTTTACAGGATCATGCACCACAATGACTAAATATCACAGGTAACCAAATACCGCAGGGAACAAAATATAAAGCGCACCTTTTGTTGTGAGGGATTAACCCGCTCCAGTGAACTGGGACCCGAGAACAAAAGGTCCTGGGTAAGTGAGAATAACCCGCATGGGGGGTTTGCCCAATCGTGTTATCAACAATCATGTGTAAGTGGGTTTTTTTTCATAATAGGAGCTACGCCCCTGAAGCTGTTTGGGTCACAACTGCAAAGTCAAGATCGCACAGGTGGATAAACTGCAGGGTACGTGGAAGACGTATGCACATAGCTACACTGTTTATATCTGACTACCTGTAAGCGAAATATAAAACATCACCCAATTAAGTATCACCCAGCGTATGGGGGAAAGTGTTTCAGTGACAGGAACGAATAAAGGACGCGATGGTCCCGATGACAGACGTGTGACGGTTTAAGGCCAGTTTCCCACATTACGTCACATGGTTTTGTTCAAGCAAAAATGACATTTGCGCCGTAACACATTTGAAAAATAAACACACTGAAAATTGATAGTTTTAAAAGTTTAAACCATGTATGGTAGAATGTGTAAAGCAACAGTTGAAATGTTCAGCTGGGTTAAAGCACCGTCAAACCATCATGATCGTTGATAATTACGGTCTGTTTTCTCAGCAGGATGAACAGTGCTCTAATTATTCCATTCGCATTAATCATATCATCATTACTTATGCTATGGAACACCAGGTGAGTTTTACTGAACAGTACTCCAGCTGTTCCCGTATTTCCTTAATTGTGAGGCATCATTATCAATTTACCCCAACACATGTTGCAGTATTGTGCTGCGTCATGTTCCAATAGTCTAATGTAATATCTTTACCAATTACCTGTCGTTATCGATAGCAACCACCAAATGAACAAGTGCCCAACAATAACCAATCTAGATATTTATTTTTCAATTTGGGTGATTGGGACTCTGATTCCTAAACTGATCAATTGGCTCTTTGGAATTAATGCTCTTTCGATTGATATAGAACCGTCTGAACCACTGGTAGTGAAGCTCAAGTAGACAGAACTACGATATGACTGCATTCAAGACAATTTGCAGTGAGTAAGGTAAGATTTGGTGGATGCATAGGAAATCCCACTTTTAATGTTCAGTTCGTAAGCGTTCATTCTTATTCATCATGACGCAGCGACATGTTCAGAGAGAGAGAGAGAGAGAGAGCGCTTAGACAGGAAGTTGTGGATTTGACACTAGTGCCAACCAACGGGTCGTCATTCTTCAGAAACAAAATAGGAGTCCTTCTCATTATTTTTTGTGTTATCATTGTTCAGAAACATCACACACGCAAACATCAATCAGTGTTTTCCATCAACCTCATTCAAACAGTAATCAGTCTTCCAATAGTGCAATCGTACAACCTGACACTCCCCGGAACATGTGACACTAAGATGTATCTTTCATTTCCATTTAGATAAGTCTTGGTGACAAATCAAGGTGACTAACTGCAAACTAGCTATGGATGCAACGAAATCAAGTCTCCTGCCAAAGCCGAAAGAGGGACTCAAGAAGAAATTTGTTATATCAGCGATGATCGTTTCAAACTTTATTGCGTGGTCGTGTTTATCGCTTATGGCTCCATTTTTTCCAATCGAGGTACGTATAACCAGCGAGTCGCATACAGGGGCAGAAAGGCTCCTCAGCGTATGCCTTGGTCCCTTTCGTGATCAGTGTTGCCAATATGGCGGCAGCTTAGATTATAAGATTGAACCCGGTAAATTTTTGTCTGCTGATTACATTCGCTGTGTGTTGTGATAACTGAAAATCTACATGTAGATTATATGTTACCTATTCTTTCACTTCATTTTAAGGCAAGTGATTGTTGTTAGTGTCAGTATTGGTACAATGGATTTGTTATAAAGTTTCAAGTTGGCATGTTATAACTCACTGGCTTCAATTCTTGGTAAACAGCGAAGAAAGACTAAATTCTATCGCTAAAAACTTCTTTCACACATTCGTTTAGTTTTCAGAAGGGAAATACACCTTTAGTTGAAACGTGTTTGCAAGTAATAGTGATAGTTTTGTAACTTTTTAGGGTGTATTTGTGAAAAGTATCATGATGACATTTCGCCGATCTGATCTGATCCGCTATTAACTTCTTTAAACGTTTATGAGCGGGTTATACCACCAGGGGAAAAGTGTTTTCAAGTAATACTAATAGTTTCACATTTGTTTTTTTAAAAATGGTGGGGTGCATTTGAGGTGTGTGAAAAATGTGATATGGCCAATTTGATCTGGTCCACCATTGGATTAATACAGGACGATTCTTGATAGTTGCTAGGTATTGTTCTAAAACTTATATCATTGACCACATATGATTTCAGTGTTGGAGTTCTTGCTCACCAAACCATGCTGTCACCTAATCACCGGGACGATGATGTCTTATAACCTCACCTGTTTGAGGAGAGGTGTTTTGTTACCTCCACTGCGAGGATCGTAGTTGACAATATCAATCGCTGGATTGTTTAGTCCGCACTGGGTCCATGATAGGCTGAATCGGCCTACAAGCAGACGATTGTATGAAAGACGTATATAGTTTATAATGAGTTTTACTGAGATACGTAACTGGTAAACACAGCACATGCATACAGACATCTATTTCACTGTGACAATTATTCTGTCCTTTCTCAAGGTTTATACGTTCATATAATAATAATTACATAACGTGTTATGCGTGCTAACCTGCTTATTTCCAGGCTAAGATGAAAGGATTAGGGGAAACTGTCATAGGGCTAATCTACAGTAGCTCGGAGTTGGTGATATTCTTGATGTCCCCGCTGATGGGGCGTTTGGTAAGTCAGATTCACCTCTAACCTTTGTTCCCACTTCCGGTTGTGATCAGCAGCATGTAGATTTCAGTTCAACATTGAAAAAAATACCTCCCAACGGTTCCATGCGTCTAAATGTGTTATCCTAGCTTCTAGTTTGAGAAAACACAATTACACGCTTTACATATACCGAACCAGAGAGTCCCATTGGTCCAGCTGCTTTGCTGACTTGTGTTAATATAGAAACTGGTTTATTGATACCCTTGCTTCTACATATGAAACACATGGTCAGTGCGATGTAAAGAAGACAATGTGTCTCAAACTACACCACTGAAAATGTTATTGTTATGCGGTAGTGTTTGGAGACATTGAACAAGAGTATTATATTTCAATAACATTAAAAAGGTAAAGGTCAAGTTTCATCATTATATATGGCAAATATTGAATTATTATGGCATACTAAATGTGAAGCACATTCATTTGATATTTGTTTAATTCTTGAATGAGTATTTTGCTGGTTAACTGTTTCCCTAAATTTACCAAAGAAACAAAATCGTCGTACAGTGCATTTTTGGAGTGTTCTCAAAAGTACAAGTTACTTTGACCCAGAGAGTTAAAAGGGGGTATTAACTCCGAGTCAACTATCTCGCATTATTACACCGTACGTATCTCTTTTGTATTTTTAGGTTTTCTGTTTCAGGTGTAGCCACCGATAAACATGGGAGTAGTTTGTTTCCTGAACATAAGACGTTCACATTCACCACTCGGAAATGTATAATTAACCGCGTTCTCTCGACACATTTCTTTCTTCAGATTTCTACGGTCAGTCCGCGTTTCTTCTACATTACTGGTATTCTGGTGATTGGCGTCACAGGGATTCTTTTTGGGTGAGTTGCCGTAGATGGGTAGTATTGTAGGCCAACGGTAATCAAATCTAACAGTAAACTGGCCCTACCAAATGAAGCCAAGAGAATGTGCAGAGCATATTTAAGAAATACATAACGTAGTTTGGGTGGTAGTGAGTTCGAATTTAAAATCACACTGCAGTCTTATCGTCATAGTGAGAGTTCCATACTAAAATAGTTTTCAAAGAAGAACAGTAAAATGGACATACTATCACAAATGAACATTTGAAACAAGCACGTTATCATTGCATTGGGATACCATACATTAGTTAATAAATATGATATCATTAGTTAAACATTTGCCTGTCAAATTTTACAAACACCAATCCTAAACTCATTTTATGATAATTATGATACACTAAAATAACATTTAAATCTATGGAAATTAGGTCAAGTGTCCGAATACTTTTTGCACGGGTCATGGCGCCTTATTTGGTAGCTACATAGGTCCTAAATCGATTTACACCACCCCCGTAGTCACTGAATAACTGAGTTTGGTAATCGGAGAAAGATTTTCATACATACTTCGGATGATGAAGAACTAAAACATGTTTCAAAATATATGAGCACCCGCTACTCTCGATGCGAACACGACAATGCGTAAAGGTGTTCCTTTATTTCAACACAAACACGTTGTTTCTTCCTTGTAGTGAAGCCCAAAACAGATGACACATTATAACACATTACCATTCTCTGGTAATATAGTCAGACAGTTATGTGATTTCTATTTACCAGTCATATATCGGTTATATTTTGTCAGTCACTATGTGTGTTATTACTTATATGGTATATGTCTTCCTGAATTTCAGGGTGTTGGACAAGTCTCCACCTTATGTTCCCTTCACCGCCACCTGTTTTGCCGTCAGGATGACTCAAGCCACGGGAGTGGCTTCTCTGATATCTGCATCTTTCATGATAGCGTCTCAAAACTATCCCGAGAACATAGGGACAATATATGTAAGAACTGCAACTCATTACCAGCCTCAAAATGAGACCTTATAATATTCGTGTATTCCCCAGTGCCTTGGGTATCTTAGGAGAATAGTATCATCTCTAAACTTGGAAGGTGTAGCGTATGATCGTGGAATTCCTGCATTTCTTAAGGACTCTCTCTGATTCCAGGGTATTTTGGAGACAGCGGTCGGCCTGGGCTTTATGGCAGGGCCAGCGATGGGCGGAGGATTGTACCAGGTGACCAATACTCTCAGTAACTACCTATTACCATTTTCAAGTATCGATGGGGTAGTCTAGTGGTTAATGCGTTTGTTCCCTCGTCACACTGATAAGCGTCAATGTCAAATTTCAAGTAGTCAGGACACTACGGTCATCGCTTCGCAGCTACACCGGCTATCATCACAGATAAAGTTCAGGAGTAGATAGCTGAACTAGTGATCAAAGTCAGGTGTTCGCTAAAAGGCTGAGTTAGTGAGTTTAGTTTTGCTCCGCACTCAGCTATATGGTGGATGCTTGTGAACAATCCGGTCTGTAGCAGACAATCAAAACCACGAGCATCGACCTATAAAATTTGGATACGATTACGTGTGTCAGCCAAGTCAGTACGCTTGACCACCCGATCCAGTTAGTCGCCTCTTACGGCAAGCATGGTTACTGAAAATCATTGCTAACCTGGATCTTCACGGGTCTCGCGAGAACCTGGATCTCCACGAGTCTCGCGAGAACCTGGATCTGCACGGGTCTCGCGAGAACCTGGATCTGCACGGGTCTCGCGAGAAGGTCAAAGCCATGCTGATGATAACCGGAATGGTACAGTGAAATTTACAGTATAAATAGCTGTGGCTGGTTTGTTGTTTACGCCGACTCAGCAATATTTCAGTCACATTCCGTAGGTGTGTAGATAATCCAATCTTGAGATGACATATATCAAATTTACAATATTTGTCCACTATAGTATATAGTGAGTCAAAAAAGAAACTTAACAAAATGGGCTGTTTTTTTTATAAATAATGAATACTCGTTCTCTGATGATACATCTGTGTATCCCAAATGGGATCCCTATCTTTGGACGTCACCCACGTGACAGATTTCTGCCGGCTACAGGAACCAGGGCTGAGATGTTTAGAGTTCGACTGTCCTCACAGACCATTCGAAATCTGTTTTGGGCTGCCAATCTCCATTCGAAGTTTTATTCTTGTGACCTGACATTCTGATTACCCATGTTTTGAAACGGCGGTGTAGCCTAATGGAACTGATTGTGACATTGTCAGTGTATCTAGTACACCACACATATATCAGCAATACAGTTACTGTAATAACAATTTGATCATCTTACCATCTCTTGTTCTTTTATAGTGCCCTGAAGAAAGAATGTGACGTTTCTGTCTTGACTCAGTATATATCTATAATGTTATGTTTTGTAAACTAGAGCAATGCTGCATTCCATCTGCTGTATATACAGCTTTGCATATTTTGCATTGTATTTGGGCCTAAGGCCCTCGTGCTGGATATAAACTCTTGACTGAACCACACAATCCAGTGATCGTCAGAATGGTCATCGATAAGAACAAGACATATTGAGATGTGATGACCAGCCGATCCCATTACTCGACTCTTTCGAGAATATGGACTGGTGAAAGTCAAGTCGAACCTGAATTTTCACGTACAAGCAGCTGTAGTTATAGGAATGATTTCGTTGTTTTGTTTCAGTTAGGTGGATACGGTCTTCCATTCTGGGTTCTTGGTGGCTGCACATTTGCATGCGGTCTGGCATCCTGGATTCTGTTGCCAGCCAAACAGAGTAAGAACTTAAGTAAATGTATTTCTTTTCAGCATTATCAGACTCAGTTTCTTATAATTTTATGACCCGTGAAGGTCCCGGGATAGAATAGGCCTTCATCAACCCACGCTTGCCATAAAAGGCGACTAACGGGATCGGGTGGTCAGGCTCATTGACTTAGTTGAGACATGTCATCGGTTCCCAAATGATCAGATCGATGCTCATGTTGTTGATCACTGGATTGTCTGGACCAGACTCGATTATTTACAGGCCGCCGCCATATAGCTGGAATATTGCTGAGTGCGGCGTAAAACTAAACTCACTCACTCACTCACTCTAAACATAATAGATAACAAGTCACCGAACATGGCCGTCATGGGTTGCAGATGGTCGAAAGAAATAATTGAAGGAGAAAAGGCCTATGTATTTGGTATAGCTGACCAGATGAAATAGCAGGTACATACAATGCTTAGATTTCAGCGTCATGATTTGGTGAGGGATGTTCTTGTTCTGTTTCTACAGAGTATTTGGGTGATCCCGTACTTAATCTGTCATTTGATAATATTTATATAGGAACGCAGGAATGCAGTGCCACTGATGATAAAGATCAGTCTGTCTGGACCATCTTCACAAGTCCTTGGGTCTGGTTTGGAAGCTGTACGAATATATGTGCTTATGGCGCGGGCTTAATATGGATGCCTGTGCTGTCGCTGCATTTAAAGCAGGTATGATGTTATAGCTACACTTAAAGGAAGGTTCGTGTAATCGCTGTAGTTAAGGAGGTATGGTATTGCTACACTTAAATGAGTCAAAACGTTATCGCTACACTTAATTATAAAGGAAGGTTCGTGTAATCACTGCACTTAAGGAGGTATGGTATTGCTACATTTAAAGGGAGTTTTATGTACTATGAAGGAAGTATTGTCTTATTTCTTATCTCGGCACTTAAAGGGGGCATGTTTTTATCGTTGCATTTAAAGGACGTTGTGTGCACTATGAAACAGGTATTGTCTTATCTCTGCACCTAAAGGGGCATGGTGTTATCACTGCACGTAAGTGAGGTATGATCTTATTGCTGCACTTAAATGGGGTATGGTGTTATCACTGCAGGTCAGGTAGTTATGGTATTGTTACACTTAAATGATGCGTGACGTTATCGCTGCTCTTAGAGGAAGGTTTGTGTACTATGAAAGAAGCATTGTCGTATCTCTGCGTGCACTTATAGAAGGTATGGTATCATCACTGAACCTATAGGGGGTATGGTGTTATCGCTGGCTGCGAATTCTTAAAGCAAGGTTGTCCCTGTTTACATACTCGTAGTTGTGTTGTAAGCTGACAGAAACCAGGTATTTTCGGGCATAAATCCAATCAGTATTTACGACAGCAATGATAGCACAAACTATTGATCATAGTGACCATATCTGATGCTCTGGTACCAATTACGGCCAACGAATACTATTATTGTTTTTATTACAAGATACCAGTTTGTTTTGAGTACACTCGATTTCTAGTAAATAATGTGAGTGAACTCATTGACTATATTAGCTAACTTGAGTGAAGCGCACTCAAAAGATTATATCTGTCACTGTGCTTGTACATATAGAATGTAGACATAGCTCCCTCATTGCGGAATGGCCAACGGACAAGTTAACATTCACTTCATTTCGAATTCAAAGGGAGGCAGACACTTAATCTATCTATGAAGAGTATAAAAAGGGATCGAGTTCATGGGAATTTGTATTTATGAATTTTATCACGAAAAGAAAATATACCAAAAATGTAGAATTGCTGAAATAAACAAACAGCACACAAAACTTAAGCGAGGGTATCAAACCATTGCAAGTTACTAAAGACAGCATTCGCCATCTCCTTTCTTCTGTAGGTCACCGCCGCCAAGCTGATATCGATGTTCATGGTAGTCACACCAAATACTGACATTTCACTCTCACCAAATGGCTTTGATAGGCCTCTTTGGTTTTGCCTACTACTTTCTGGATAATCACGTTTTTGAAAATTGCAAAGTGATGATTGTACTATAACTGCATATTGGTGTCATGTTTGAATCAATTATATGCCCTCAGTAAGTAACTCCAAAACAGTCTGTATAGTTTTTTTGTTTTGGGGTTTTTGTTTTGTTTTTTGTTTTGACATGTTCATCTGGTTTAAAAACTGAAGGCCAAACTAGTTTGTAATCGCGAAAATGACCTGAACGTTTGAGCTTAATGTGTTGTGAGTTTTTCTACTGTAATATGTCTAATGAAAAGAATATCCACACATTTAACATTGTGTCCTTTTTCTGTTACAGTTTCATCTAAGTCAGGTTGCAATCGGTCTAATGTATACAATCCCTCCAGGGATGTACGCCATCACGACACCTCTTTGGGGCTATCTTATTGATTGGAAGGTATGTTCAACAAGCTATATCAAGTGTTAGGTGTTCTACCGTTTTATGATGCATTTCAACCCATGTAGGTTTGGGTTAAAAAAATATTTTGATCTTTAGCAAACCATACTTTTAAAGCGGCTAACGGGATCGGGTGTTTCGCTAACTTGGTTGACCATGTTATCGTATATCTTACTGTGTATTTCCATGCTCAGACTGTTGATCACAGGATTGTCTAATCCAGACTGGAATATTTATAGACCGCCGACATATAGCTGGAATATTTGCTGAGTGCAAAAATGAATGAACCAATCAAACATGCGTCTTTGTAAGCCTTTGAGTAAAAAACGCCATTAACGGGGATTATTTATTTGACCTAGCATTACCCGCGTCAAATACAAGGTTCTTCAAATGGAATGACCTTTAATACTTTGAAATGTATGTATTGTGTATTCTTGCGTCAACACGTCATTATATGTCGTCGTGTCAACTACCAATAAATAATCGATTTCAGTGTGCCTGCGTTATATGAAATTGACTTTGGTATCTCCGTGTTTGACTGACACCTTGCAGTGCACTGAACATTGACTTGTGTTGTTTTTGAGGTTGTGAACGTTAATGACAATCAATGTGCGCAGTTGGGATGACGTGTCAGTGTCAGACCCCCCGACCCCATTACTCGCTTCCTACAACAAGCATAGGTTGCTGAAGACCAATGGTAACCCGAACCTCCACGAGTCATGATGTAGGTACTGCATGTGTTAGCCGGTGTATCTATCAATCGACCGACCCATCAATTTACTGAAGGCTGCATCAATACAGTTAGCTTGTAATGGTCTGAATATACTCCTTCACGCCATGATTCTAACAAGGATAACCAGTGTCTTCACAACGAAGACAAGGATTTCATTTCCCACACAGGCACAATGTGTGAAGCCCGTTTCTGGTTTCCAGCTGATATATTTCTAGAACAAAACTCGCCCACTCAATCGGGATTCTTATATGGTCTTCACAGTCGCAGTCACGGAAATGAAGCATTGTCACATCACGACGTTGACATAGAACTATCACGTTTTCTGAGGTCACCAGTAGCCTGTGTGTGTGAATGTATCAATGTGAAACAGACAGTCTTGTTTCACCTCCGTATGGGGCGTCGGGGTAGCCTAGTGGTTCGCTCATCACGTCGACGACCCGGGTTTGATTACCCACATGGGTACAAGGTGTGAAGTCTATTTCCGGTGTCCCTCGTGATATTGCTAGAACAGTGCTAAACGCGACGTAAAACTGTGGTGTTTGTACAAAATAGTAGTCAGTGTGTCTATATAAGAACTTATGGTTACCCTTTTCAGATTCCACCTCCCGTCTTGATACTCACAGGCCTCATTCTTCTTTCGATTCTGTGCTTGGTGTTTGGACCCGCTCCGTTTTTGCCATTGCAGAAGTACGTTTGAAATAGATGATTAATTTGAACCCACAAATAACCAGTTGATTCTTCAGTAAATTTTCAGTTTCAGAAAAGCTTCGTGTTTAGCACATGTTATTAATTCGACCACTTAAAATGATTTTTACACTGGCGAATTAAACAATAAACTGAGAGTTACAAGGGGTTTATCACAGTTCACCTAGTCTGTCATCTATTAATAGACAGGGTGAAAAATATTTTAACATTTGAATGTAAAACGATGCTGGAAATGACCATATTTACCAAATGATTACATTGACTCCTGACCTTTCCCTGTTTAATGCTACCCTGACACTTGCACGAATGTTGCTTAACTGGTATATTTTGTATTTCATAGTGATATGGTGACATGTGTAGTGACGTTAGTGTTGATGGGCTTGTGCATGGGGCCGGTGATCGTAAGTTCCATCAAGTGCATGGTTGAAGGAGCAAGGTAAGACTCATAGTCAAAGATACGTCGTCATTTATTCATTTTTACTGTCCGGCATTTGAAAGAACGCTTCCGGATTAGAATCTGTTCACCACTCGTTTGTCGAAAGAAGCTAGTAACAGTATCTGGCCCGATGTCTAGAAACAAACGTAAGTCTGAGTTTTGACTAAGTTCGTGTTTTTACTCAAATTTGAGAAAACGCAGGAAAAATGCATCTTCCAGAAGGAAAGGAATTTGATATTAAAATCTGACAATTTGAGTTTAAAGGATAGATTACTTAACCTGTTTGGGCATTTATTTTTGAAAATGCATCGGTTTCAAATCGTCAAACTCATTCTGAAATTCGACAAATCGGAGCCCATTGATCGCACTCGGACTTGACACATGATGAGTGAGTGAGTGAGTTTAGTTTTACGCCGCACTCAGCAATATTCCAGCTATATGGCGGCGGTCTGTAAATAATCGAGTCTGGACCAGACAATCCAGTGACCAACAACATGAGCATCGATCTGCGCAACTGGGAACCGATGACGTGTCAACCAAGTCAGCAAGCCTGACCACCCGATCCCGTTAGTCACCTTTTATGGCAAGCATGGGTTGCTGAAGGCCTATTCTACCCCGGGACCTTCACGGGTCGACATATGATGCCATCATGTAGATCGATGCTCATGATGTTGATCACTGAATTGGAGTCTGCATAAGACTCGATTATTTACGAACCGCCGCCACATAAGTGGACTATCGCATAGTGCGGAGTTAGGCAACAAACAAACACAACTCACCTTTTCTTGAGATTTGTAATGATATAATGTAGCCAGTGTTGCCCTGGAAAAGTTAAATGGCCACACCAACAGGCTATCATCATATGAGCCATTGTTCGACAGCAGTTGTTTACTGTAGCCTGCCAATACTGTTGTACGTCTAGTGTATTAGTACTGCAGTCCGCTAAAACTGCTTTGATATGTTATTTCAAGCCAATGTTCTTACTTGATTACGTAACATTTTGGTTACCGTCAGTAGCTTTATGTCACAGGCAGCAATATTGATTTATAGTCAGAGACAGTGATGCAAGAATTCATTCATGTCACTAAGAATGGGATGGAACTTCAATAAGAATAGCCAATAAGGGGATAGGTCGAATACAAATCAGTAACGGCCGTAAGCTAAAAATAGAACCTGTTGATTCCATCCAACTGAATAGTCTCGTACAATGAGCAAATGGTGTTGGGGTTGTTTCTTGTGTGCTTGTTTCAAAGGCAAATGTCAACCTTTCGTGTGTTTCAGGAACCTTGGTTTCGATGCAAATGGAGCCAACTTTGGTGTTGTAGGAGGAGTTGTACAATCCTCAGTTTGCTTAGGGTAAGTGTCGTTCATGTCAACGTGAAACCATTAATCTGTGACGAGATTAGAAATACGCTGAATACACTATTATCACGTCTTGTTCTCTGTGTATAAAGATCACGCACCTTTATATATAGACGTTGAAAGTTACGTGTTAGGAACCGCAAACCATTAGTGAGAAATCAGTGGTTTATAACATAAAAGAAAATAGTTTCCACTCACCCAGTATCGATGCAGTCTGGACGATAACATTTTAGTCAGCTCAGGAGCGCATTGCAAAGGTGGGCGTTAAAGAACAACTTTGGACAACTGCATCAGAGTACTGTGTAACCAAACAAATACGTAAATCAGGTTTTGAATTATAGAAATGTATTTTTAAGAGGACTACATGGTTTGTTTAATGTCCACAAATATGTTATCTAAATGTAGAAACCCCTGTATTTACATCTGGGTAAACGTCCTTGTTTGTATGTCGGTGTATTACCGACTCCACTGTACACGACGGGACTTTGCAGAACATACGTTTATGCTTCCAGTACGTTGGTTAGTCCTTTACTCGGAGGTTCACTCACCGAACGGTTTGGATTTGCCTGGATGATGGTTGCAGGAGCCATCATTGCCTTGATACCGGTAATACGACCTTTTCTTTTTAGGTATTCTCGATCTCTTGATCAGTATCCGTTCTTTGACAAACGAATGATACTAGTCCACCCTCTTCCATAAGACGAAGGAACGGAGTTATTGGTGGCTCAAGATAGCATTTCAGTAACTTATAACTGATAATTAAATCAAGAAGACTTTTGTCCTACCTGTTCTCATAAAAGTATTTTCCGTTTTGCAGATAATACTTTTTGGTCCTTTTCTGGCGTACGTTGCGTATGACAAGTGCAAATCAAAAGCTGCCAAAAAGAATTATGATACATTGAATGGAGAGGTAACTGTGGATAACGACATTGTGATGACAGCGTTAAAGTGAGTGGAGTACTATACTCTGAGTCCATTTTGCTTACCAGTGATATATATGTGCATTGAATAAAACTTGCGAGAGCTAACACAGGAAACCTTAACGGATTAACTTTTACTTTCGCCACAGTTATGAAGTATGGACATTGTGTATTTCATTTATAAGGCGAAAGTCTGTAATTGAGTCTGGACCAGACCATCCAGTTATCAATATCATGAGCATCGATCTTTGCAACTTGGACACAGTTACAAGTGTGAACCAAGTCAGCGATCCCGTGAGACGCCTCTTACGACATACATCGGTTACTGAAGACCAATTCGAACTTAAGGGACCTGAACATTGTGTAGTCAACGTAACACCCCAACTCACCTCGGCGTCACGAAAACAGGATACACTAACGATCTGTCGTCACTTTGGAAATTCCTCATGTTTGATGATCAAGGTACGCACTTCGCAAATGACGTACATGAATCGGCATGACAATAATGTGACGTACGTTCTTCCTGACGTAAGAAGACTCTAGATCTGTAATCCACCAGACACTGAAGCACCAATAATCGTCCAGGGACTGTGGTCACGCAATGATATAATATTACTTTATACGGTACAAGATATATCGGGCCTCCTTCAACACTATGGAATTACCAACAGTTAACAGTGGTGTAGACCAGTGATACACCCCCTCTGTTCCCTATTCTCGAAGTCATCACGGATGTATTTCTCAGTAAAATACCAGAGGAACAATTCAGTGATTTAAAGCCGACTACTGTTATGCGCGAAGGGGTGTTTGTTGCACAGTATTTGCCAAATCGTGGAAGAGGTGTAAATGAAGTTTGTGTCTGTGTCTTTGTCACGTGATTACAGTCCAATTCATTTTCATTGGAGTTTGTTTGCTTATTCATTGCTTGTCATAAGGCTAATGCTATTTCAAGGGCAATATCATTTACGGAAGTCTTAGGTCTTCCGTTAACTGTCCGACGACGGAGGGCAGTTAAAAAAGACCGAGGGCTTCCGCAAATGATAGTGCCATCAAAAATAGCATTACCGTTATTATTGCTAAACGACATGGACTTTGTGTTGGAAAGAAAAAGGAAACAATGTAGTGATTTGACTGTAAGTTTACTCAAAACATACTTCGGTGTTTCGTCTTTGAGTGGCATGTTTAGAAGTTGGTGAATCGCATAAGGACAAACTTTATGGATGAACAACTTCTTTATTCAGGTGGAGCGACGCATCGATACCTGTATATTCCTGTATTCTACAGGTGCTTGACAACAATGCAACAATCTGTATCGAAACGTCGCTTCACCCGAATAAAGACGTTGTTCATCCACCGAGTCTGTCCGTAACTTCTGTGTTGACCGACCGAATGCATTTACGTCATCGAACAATGCAATGACGCCACAACAGAAAGTGACGATATTCGACCTTGGCCTTTGCCAAGACCTTAGCCCTGCAACATGTCAAACTATGTCCGTCATTATGTCAGACACAACGTCAGTTTTCAGTGTTCATTTTTTTCAACAGAAACGTAGTAGTGTAATTGTAAAGGTTAGCACCAGGAAGAAAACTACTATTACTGCTGAAGCGGGAATTCAGGTTGTTTCGACTCGTCTGGTACAGAATATCTGCCAGTCCAAAGCCAATGTCGAATAAACCACAAGTCATTTCAACATTTTCTCGAACCGAAACGGCGTTCGCGTGAGCAGGTTGACATATTTGGATATGCCGGCCTTATTTAAAATCTTTTGTATAACGGTGCATAACGCGATCTTTCCCAAGAGAGCATTATTGTACCAAACTCCTTTTGAGGAAGCTGAATAAGAGCATCACCGTCAGGATGGAGTTTTGACAGATAGAGCAGAGAAATACGGACTGATCCGTGGATGACTAGTTCTAGTATATTCTGACATGTGAACCGTCCTGATTAGAGGGGTTACTGCCTTGTTTGCTTGTTTGCTCAGCCGAAGTTATGGCATTTGTCATTGCTGTCACGCTTAAGTTGATGTGTCGATTTGGTGAAACTTCTCTAGTCCTCAATTTCATTGATATCCGACATTTTGTACCCAAAATTGAATCGGTAGGTTCATGATGCGCCCGTTCAATCTCCCGAACCGACGCTGACATACCAACACAGTCAGACGCCATCTTACTCTTAGCGTTCGGCGCATCAAGGTTGTCCACGCACACATTATGACGCAACTTTACAACAGAACTGATAGTGGCCTGTCGTTAAGGTTGAGTGGTCCAATATCATTTGCAGCTGCCCGCTCATATTAGTTATATCTGATAATAGGAGGGCCGTTCCATGATGTTTCCATGTATTTTAGCTTTAATGTTTCTTTACTGCCATGCTCAGTAATATTCCAGCTAAACGGTGGTTGTCTGTTAATAACTGCGTCTGGACTAGACATTCCAGTATTCAACAGCATGAGCATCGATCTGCGCCATATGTGTCACTCGTGTCCTCGAACCTGACCGTTCCCGTTATTCGCTCTGACAAGCCTGAGTTTCTGAAGACCAGTGCTAACCCGAGTCACACTGTAATGGGTCTATAACTATATGAGGAGTGACAGTCTGAGACTAGGACGGCCTTCAGCTGCCACAATTCAAGGACAATGCACATACGATACATGATATAAATGTATATGACTGTGGCCATACACACGTCCAATATTATACACCATAGATATCTCTCATGAGAGAGGAGAAACATTCTGATGAATATAATTGGCATATGAAGGGTTTTAGGGGCGTTCAGGGCTTCTTACATTTAGGAAATGCCATGAATGTCCTTTGCACAACGAAGAGAATCCTTGGCGGGTATTGTGTAGTATTTATTTTAGAGGGGAAGTGTAGACGAAAATTCACGTTTTTCTTATGTGAACCAAAATGGATTTTTAATTACTTAACATCAGTGTTTGAAAATATACACTAATCTTTCTTACACTGATTGTTTAACCTGCATTATAATTGCTGAAATGTTATGCCATTATGGGGGCCGAGCCAAGCGTAAACAGGCCAGAGTTACCGCCCTCTGATTATGACGTCTAGTCCCAATGCCAAAATATGTAAATACTGACATTAATCAGGTGAAAATACATATGAAAAATACGAAGCATTAGAACTAAAAATGTAAGCAGCTAGAAATGATCGTGTGTATTTTCATTCATAATCTCACCTCAATGAAAATGTCATATATGTATAGCAATGTTGTCGTACGTAGAGAAGCGACTGACTCAAAATGGCGTGTTCACCGACACGAGTACGCAGGCTGTTCGGAAGGAAACTTTCATTGTTTCAAGCAACGTATATGCCATGTAAGTAGTCCGACATATTCTGACAATCTGTTGGTTGTCATTTTCATTTTGTTTTCATCGTGAGCAAGGGCAATAATCAGAATTAAGCAGAAGTACCGCCGTCATCGCTGAGTTTACGTCAGTCATGGCGTCAGACTTATGGAAACTATGATATGCTGTGTTGAATCGTGGAAATAATTTGAATGCACCTATTTTTTTATTGAACTATATCTTGCTACGATGGTCCTGACAAGCATGTTTTAAAACGTATATATATATATATATATATATATATATATATATATATATATATATATATATATATATATATATATATATAATGTAAGTATATATATATATATATATGTATATATAAATATATATATAAATGTAAGTATATATATATATATATATATATATATATATATATATATATATATATAAAAGTGTAAGTAAGTGTATACAACACGTAGCCGAACGGACCACTCATAGTACAAGAGATTTTATAAACATACTGGCTGAAAGTTCAAGTCGACGTTTGTGTGGTTTCCAACGACGGTGCTTCAAAACGAGGATTCGTTATTCGACCGAACAAAATATATTCCGATGATGATGATCAGAATGATACGTTTAATTTTGTTCTTTTTTTAAAAAAAAAAAAAAATATTCTCCCGGTGAAATTCGACATTTAAATGAAGCGATGATATAAATTACGAAAGACGCAATGAATAGTGAAAATCAATAAAAAACACCACATACGATGCTTTCATGGTACTTATTATAGAGCTAGAAGACATGTGTTTTCGTAACATCGTACACTGTGATCATACGAGGTGGACCATCCCGTTCCAAAGTAGAGTGCAGAATCGAACATACTGAATATGCAAATATTGAACAAACTTTATCAAGGCAAACTTTAGGGACCAAGTAAACACGTGCATCAAAATGCCATGAATTGACAAATACTTGCATCTATTCAGCTCTTAAATAAATGTGTCGTTTATTTGAGTAGAAAACAAAATTTACTAAATTTACTAACCACTAAATACAAACCACTACAAAAGTAACGAACATTTTAGCCAAAGCCATGTTTTCAGAAAACAACAGGCTTGTCCTCAGCTAGACATTCCTACAAGGTGAAAACTGCAAATTAACTGCCAACAATATTATAACAGTTTAATAAACACGTTTGTTTTTCTTCAAAGCAAAGTTGACATCATTTTCCATTGTAAATATGTGAATTTTTGGTTCATGAGTGAAATGTTCGTTACGTTGTTACTTTCTGTTTCATATGGCTTTCACTTTTAAGTCTGTCACCTTTGACTTCCCAGATGGAACAGAAGTGTTGATGTAACATATGACATCACTTTCTTTGCATCCGCATGAGCCACTGAAACCTAGATTTCTTTGATTCCATTAAACTGATCTCATACTCCGGATCCAGTGTCTTGACCTTTCCAATATACCATCTTCTGGAATACAGAGCTGCTACAAAAGCTCCTACATTGTAATTTAAACAATGCGCCGAGAACTGTCTATATGATAATTATAATCCGTATCAAATTCTGTCTTACTTGAACACTATACACTTGATCCCTTATAATTAACAAATTTTGTTAAAGTTCTTTTATAAAAAGTGAGTTGACGAGCAGACAAACCTTTGCAAACTTTTATGAAATGTTTGAAACAGCATTTCAACCCCTTCCACTCTAAAATTAGACGATTTAAAAGGAAATGAAACGGGTGTCATATCAAAGAAAAATACTAGATGGATTAACGTTGAATGTACCCTATGCGTGGATTGTATTAGAAGGAATGAACTATGTACTTACCAACATCAAGAAACTTCTTCCAAACTTTACAGCATGAAGCTCGATTTCATAAAATGGTGATTCACGAAGATCAACATCATAAAGTCACGCTGTATATGAAGAAATGGCATCAGGAGTTCTCAAGCCATAGTTTAGAATAACCTGGTAAGGAACAATTTAGCAACGGATATTATATTGTAACACCCCTGAGAACGGGGCGTCAGTAAATGAGCGACCAAATCAGGATTTAACAACAAATATAAACTTTTAATAAATATTCAGAAGTGGTCCTTTCTTACAGTATGTTTGCTCTTGATATCAGAGGTATGACATGTTAGGATTCCTAATAAAGCTCAGTGATAGGCATAACAACTTACTTCAATGGACCAATAATGCAAATAAAATAATCTCCTATATTAGCAATTGAATTTCCCAAGGAGAATGATATATATAATAGTGTAGTCACCAATATAAATATTCCTGTTTAGTCGTTTTAATATTCTATGAATTTGTGTTTGGGCCTAAAGGTATCGACAAGATCAGCTATTACACAAGTAGTGCCTCTGAGGAGGTCTGATCAAGTCCCTGTTCGAAATTCGCGCCGAGCTTATACAGATTCCTGACACGTCATGTGACTAGATATTAGCCAATCAGATCCACGTAGATGACTTGCTTGTTTACACTGGAAATATATAAATCAAATTTACAACAATACAAATGTACATGAGGTTGTCCTTGTTTTGTCCGAATTTTACAAGGAAAATTATGGTAAAATTTGTTTTATCATAGACAGTAACATTACAAAACGGACAAGCAAAATGTTTACTGAGCCGATGCCGTGACATGACAATTTGATGACCTCACATAGGTAAGGTAAATACATGAAAATATATTTAACCAGATCTTAAGTTGTCCGTATTAATTTATATGTCCGTTTTTTTATCGCAGAACATAATTATGGAGTTAAATATTTCATAAGACAAACAATAAGAAAACGGACAAGAAGTGTTGGTGTCTAAGTTATGATATTACCGCAATGGCGACTTTCTTTGATGTTACATTTCTGTAGCCGTTATTTTGTAGAAAACTCAATCACAGAGTTTCCATGAAATGGATTTAGTGTCCGAAATGGTTTTAAGGACTGAATTCATCATAACTAGGATCTAATTGTAAACACAAAAGAAACGGACAAGACACTAACATCAAAGCGACCTACACCATTACGTATACGCTTGTGACAGGTCATGGTAACATGTTATGTGAAAACGTCACTCGACGCAATTGAGTGATCAGATCGTACAATAAAATGCATTTAAAAATGTCAGGAAAACACTCTTACTGTGTCCTAGTTCCATTGTGGTAGCATAGCCATTTAGCTAAATAACAATTGTTCATGCGCACGAATAACACAGTTATGCTTGTCATATGGAAAAGACATTTCTGAACACCTTTCCCCAAAATAGTGGTTAAACATAGAAGGTAAACATGAGTAGTGATCAAGTGTGTGCTGCGGCAACGCATTACGATGGAGCGACAACACCGCGAACTCTTGAATTTGCAATGGACAGTTTGGGACAATTCCCGAAGAACACTGGACTTAAAAGGTAAAACACATCCATAGTAATGATCCTTTTAACTTAAACAACATTATACAACCTCAGGGAAAACATGTCAGTTTGTAATCTAACGTGCCGAAGCGAAAATAGAAAGCACATGTCACGAAAATAGGTGACGATGTTACCACATTACAACCGAGCACACACTTTGTTGGGAATCATCCCGATAATAGTTATTAAAAGTTATGGCAATGGTACAGTGATGCTTCTAAGTGATTATGAATACTTGTCTAGTGTTCAAGAGCGAAATAATTACATCTCACTTCCTATAATAATAATTTCCAAGATGTAGCGTTCACCATGGCAGATTCTTAGGAAAATCAGTAGTGAATATTACAATATAATATGGCAAATGCATCAGGAAACTGTAACTTATAATATGTGGCATGTCCTAATTCCCTAGTGTTTTAAATTTGGTGGTAAGATTCCTATTTTTATGCATGGGATATTTTTCATGTATTGAGATATGTTATGCAGGAGTATGTCCTGAGCCCCAAATAATGACAAGCACCTGGTCCATTAATTTATACATAAACTGCATTCATTGAAAGTAAATGAGTAAGATTATGATTTTTGTTTTACACATGCACTCAAGTTTAATATTGATCACGGACATTTCTTCAAAAGTGGCGACATGGCATTAAACAGAAATTATTTATCTATCAAGAACGCAGTGGCTTAACAATTTTCATAGTATCGGCGACAGTAGCCAACATCGATTATCGACAATTATAACAATTATAACAAGTATGCGTTTCAGTATGTTTGACTGTTTATGCATGATGTATGTAGGCCATAACGATAATAACATTTGTTAATTAAATTTCAGAGTAGAGTGGGGACGACAGCATTTGCACCCAGTTATTGAGAATGAGTGTTAGTTTCAAGACTGATTTACGATCCATGCAATGTTTACTAAATTTGCTGAGCAGTGAGCGGATGAAAAGGAAGAGAACAAGGAATTCAAAATTGAAAATTCGTATTGTCTCTTAGGAATGTATTTGAATGTGGTTTCGACATCAAAGTGAAGGTGGAAGAGGAGGGACATATATTGTACGATCTATGTAGGAATTATCAATCATCGAATGCCTTCACATTGAAGTTGGATATAGAGTATATACGTTTGGGTTTGGGTGAAAGAAGTTACTGCTGGTTAGACAGACGACCGACTTAGATTGAATGTTATACAATTTTTACGTGGTAACTTAGGCTGCGTTGCGTCCGAAAAAACGTATGCAATCCTACATTCATTTAGACACTACACTTGGTGCGTATTTTGCACGCGTTGCGACCCGATGCGATTTAGATAGGTAGGCCCTTTGACGCAACGGAAGTGAAATCGCATGAAGAATTCCCAGGATGACGTCATTCCAAAAATGTAAATCCCCAACACATGGGTAATCAGGTAGGGTTATTTCCTCAACGGTTTATAAAAACGCGATTCCAACTGTGACCTGAAACTGTGACCTTTTTGGGATATTATTTATAGTGTGTTTCTGCGCCTGTGTGTACAAATCATACTATGGCATGGCAAACATCAGATAAATTTCATTCTCAGAACAGAATGACAGGGAAAAGACGTAAAGGATGTTTCATGCAAATGATGTGCAACTACTTCGAGAAGTCTTGTCAGAATTGAACTGGCCAAGGTATTTCATGAGGCTCTATTTGGTTCTCGTCAACAACCCTCAGGATTATAACTATGTTCCCAAGAGACGTCAGAACTGCTCATGTTCTATATGAAATTTGTAATGCCTTGGTGTAGAAGTTGGTATCATTGAGTGAGTGAGTTGGGTATTGCGCCGTTCTGGGCAATATTACAGTAATATTACGGCGGAGGAGCACCAGAAACTGGCCCCACACATTGTACCCATGTGACGAATCGAACCCGGGCCGTCGGTGTGACGAGCGGTCGCTTAAAGGGGCACTGATGCGGAGCATTTTCCGTGGACTGGTGTAAACTTTTGTTACTGTTTTTCTCCCGTGCGTACCCGGATGATATCCCAGAATTCGTGACTGGTTCGTGACCTCTGCTGCGCATTCCGTAAGCGCAATTGATAGTTTAATTATAGACAGATCAACTTAGGTGAAGTCATTTTTACTTCATAACAAATGTATTATGAAAACAAATGAAACACTTTGAAGGTTAATCATCAGCCAGTGGTAGAAATGGTAAAAAACTATTAGGACGGAAAAATAACGAAGCCAATGTACGTCTCTATATTTTGTCTCATAACCCTAGTTGGTTTATTGTCATATTTGTATGATTCTGAAAATTAATAAAAGAACACACGATCTGCTTATACTCATAGTACATTTCTAACATAACAGCAACATTTATACATTGTATAGATGGCCAATGTGGATCCTATTTCACACACACACGCGATCTAGTGTGTGTTTTCTGTCATACAGATTCTGCTGAATGCTACAACAAATAAATTAAAACAAAATGCAAATAATGAACGTAAAACAGACTAATTTTATAGCAACAGTGTCAGGCTACTACCTTGTTCAGGAATGTATCCATCAATATCCACGTAAAAGAAATCGTATTCCATTCATCTGCAGCTGGTAAATAATCCTGCTCTGTGTCGCGTGTCTTACAACTGTCTCATTTGCGAAAAAGTAACACGTTTCACGTCTTTCGTTGGTGAAAACCAGATAAACCTCTCATTGGTCTCCCAAGATAGCACACCTGGCAACTAATTGTATGATGTCCACTATTCTAAGTAATTTAGTTATCCAATGATGAGCAATCAATCAATCATCGCAAGGGCGGTTAATTCTTTGAAGGGAGGATGTTGTTTTTGCACTCACTCTTTACGACAGGGTGTAGTCATCTACACACACTGCCTTTTGACAAATCCGTTAGAAGATAAAAGTAATTAATCAATCAGTGTGTTATCGGTTAATCCTTTGATCGATGTTTTTGTAACTCAGCTGATAAACCCTCTTGCATCACTTACATGCACATATTACATAACAGACAATACATTTGCCATTACAGACCTTAATTTATAATGTTGAGAATTTACTCCAGACAGGAGAAATGCCAAATGGGAACCTTTGTTGAGTAACCGAAGTGGTGTTACTACTAATTATACCTGTTATAAATTCATTAATTGACCATCCAGAGAATGATGACAAACAACACGTGTAGGTTTACACCACCAAACGCGAGTTACAGCAAGGAAGATGTAATCTCTGTGTCGCATGCAGCCTGAAAACACTTATGGGCCGAAACTGTTTTGAGGATACCAACGGAATTTCTTTACATAAGGAATACAAACAGGCATTTGCTGTGTACTTGGGTAAATAGGTGAAATAAGGGTTTTTACGTAAGAAAATTTTCAGATTTCTCTACCAAACGCAAAGTCATCGTTTTTTGTTTACGAATTCAAATAAATCAACTGTGTGTTTTTATTATCATAGATAATAAGCCATTGTAGCTACCATAGCTACCAAACTTTACGTATGATATTTGCTATCACAGCTGAACCAACACTCAAAACTACCTATATATATAAAGCTTTGCAATCTTCCGTACTGAAACAAATGGCTTGCTACGTGCCTGTAGACATCATATTTTCATGTAACATGATTAAATATCGAGGTTAAAAACACAGAAATTGGATCAAATTGGATCAGTAAGTATACCATCCAAGCATCCGAAAAGAACTACACTGCTAGGATATTTGGTTACGATCAGACAAGGAATACCATGGATATTTTTAAACAAATGGCATATGATGGGCATCCAGCCTCCTGACTGTTGAGGTGAAGAAATTCTGCTAATATGGACAGGAGCCCAGTTCCTTTGTCCGTCACGGTCGAAGGAGCGGGCGCTGACCAATTTGCGGTTTGGTTTCGTAATTCGACCGTTGGCGAGAAACATTATTCGCTCCGCATCAGTGCCCCTTTAAACCACAAGGCTACCCCATCATGAAAGGAAATATTTTCCACTTGGTTTCAGTTCAGTTTTTCGAAAACATATAAAAACGTTGTAAAAAAAATAAAAACAATCATTTGAATTGTTACGTTTTATGTACCAATGTAGACATTAAAGAGATCTTAAATTCGACATATATAACTGTTACTTTCTGATGAACAGTGAGAAACCCTGAACATACCTTAAGCAAACTCGCTCGGTTGCGCATGTGTTAAAATAACCAGACGTAGTGTAAATCCAGCCTAACACTTCATGTACCATGCAATAGTGTGGAACCGACCACATAGCCAGCTGATGGCTGGGCAACAGCTGCATTAAAACAGTAACCTACACCCACACCTGTACAAGAACCACACCCATACCTGCACCATGTGAAATGGGTTCAAAAAGGTACAACGACATCGTTCGTTATTACAGAAGTAAAGTGAGTGTGAGTGTGAGTTAACATTTAACGTCACATCGGCAATATTTCAGCCATATCGTGACGAGAACCATTAATGTCATACATAATAGAGAATGGTAAAAAAATCTGTCAACGAAGGACAGTAAAGCAACTAGACTATCACAGGAAAATATTTAAAACTAGTAATGAAACCTAAAACAATTCAACTATAGACGACGATACAATATAAAAACAGGCTATAGACCGCCGACAACTGAAGGTAGATCACCATACCAGGGTCCATGGGGTCTTACAGTACCTTTGCTACCTGCATGGACCTTAGTTGGATTTACACCATCCCTTCAGCCGCTGGCGATTGTACGAATGTTTAGCCAACTTTTAAAAGAACAAATATACTACGTTTAAAATCGGGTAAGCGGAAATTAAACTGTGAAAGTTTTGGGATTGAAGTAAAGGATGCTATGTGCGATTTGTCATTCAGAAAGCAGTTTACATAATAAAAATATAATGCATCAATCAAAACAGAGTAAACCTTGGAGTGACTGAAAGGTCGATATCTCCATACCATCACACAAACATACATGCTAAGCAGCATGAATGCAAGCATCACGCTACTGCAGCACTTATGTCCGATCCAGTGATGCAAAAACGCTCTAAGGAAAAGGCTACTTCATGTCATGATATAGCTAGTGAACTTGGTTAAACATGTAACTGCTTAGTAACGTATGTTCACACATAAACTGTACTTCATCTCATTGTCCACATACCTTCCTTCCACTAAACAATATATATCATATATATTGTTATAAAATTTGTAAACCTGCATAACTAAATATGTTCCATAAGATTTGCTGCCCTACAGAAATATCGATAATTCAAACTCATCACAAACTCACAAATGTCTTGCGCAATTAAAGGTACATTTCGCAAAACCTAACAGTTATGAAACAGGATGCAATGCGGGTGCTAATGAAACTTACCAAGCCACACAAAGCAACTCTCTTTTCATTGCAAAGATAAGCGACAAAACACCTTACCTCAAGCAGGCCTTTACGAAACAGACAAACTATGTAATTTGGGGGACAGTAATGAAAGGATGAGTCAAGTATTACGGTCCTTGTCCTTAAAATAAGGGGGGAAACCTGTTCAGCCATGGCTTGAAGTTGTCATCCTGGCCTTTTGTTCAGTTTAGAATATTCTCAAGATACGCTCTCCCAAGAAATGATAGAATTGTAACAATTGAGCAACAACACTTGTGCTGAAAAAAAAGAAAATAAAAGAAGAAACAAATAACTAAAAACCGAAGGAAAACAGAAAAAGATAAAGAAAAAGTGTCCCGAAATCAAGTACACAAAGTAGACACGTGTACGGTGTCCTAAAATTGCCATCGCGTGGCGCATAAGCGAGCGACGTCGCATTAAAAGCACTACGTCGACAAACAACGACGTCGTGCAGAAATACACAAAAATGATACCAAAAAAACCCAAAAAACAAAGGCGACGTTGTGCACGACGTCGAGTTAGATACGTCGGGGACGACGTCATACTTAGAAAGTGTTATCTTTCATGCATGCGCGTAGTGTATAGTGTTCACAGTGACGCCATTTTTGACAAGGCGCCAGTGCACACCTTTACAGCTGCCTCACTCACTACGACTTTCACCCTCACATTCGAAGACGTAAGTAGTAACCCCTCAACTAATAATTATTAACCTTTTTAAAATGGTGGATACATATGTACTTGGTGTAATGTAACGCAATAGAGATTTCCACCATTTAATGTCGTTAGTGTTGAAAGCGCAATATGATTTTTCACATTTGTTCACAAGCATATATACTCAGTCCATATGAAAACGCACCACACACGAAATGTGGACTAGTTCCATGGATTGATATGTGAAGTATATACTTATCATGCATTTGAGATAATGAATGATTTAAGAAGACATGTAAACATAATTAAATTTCATTCATGATAATGTTAATGCGCGAGAGAGGCGTAACTGGTGTAGGGGTCAAACAGGAAAGTCATTAACGGGTGTGACCGCCAGATGCATCGACACATGCGGTGCATCGTTGTCGCATGGAGTTGATCAGTCTCTGGATACTGTTCTGAGGCATAGCATTCCACTCCTGAACAAGGGCAACCTCAAGTTCTCGGATGTTGTCCATCTGGCGTCGACGTGAAAGACGTCGGCCAATTTCATCTCATAAGTGCTTGATAGGGGAGAGGTCGTATGACAGAGCTGACCATTGAAGCACGGGGATGTTCTGCTGTGCAAGGTACTGCATGGACACCCCTGCAGTGTGTGCCCTAGCGTTGTCCTGTTGGAACGTGTGGACATCGTGGTGTTGGTTGAAGAACGGCACGACATGGTCCCGGTGGTAGACGGCGTTCACCCTTCCTCTGAGGGGTTCAGTGACGGTAGCATATTTCACCCCACACCATAACGCTCCACCACCACAGCGGTCCGTCTGAACGACACAATCGGCGTCATATCGTTCACCACGTCTCCGCCAAACATGTATACGGCCATCTGCGTTCCTTAAGTGAAATCGTGACTCGTCAGAAAAGATGACACTGTGCCATTGTCGTAGTCGCCAATTCTGGTGCCTGTTTGCCCACTCTAGAAACTGGTTTCGGTGACGTTCCGTCAATATGGGGCCGAAATAAGGACGTCGTGCACGCAGGCTCGCAAATCGCAGACGGTTCCATACGGTGTTGGGGTGAATGAACCCACGTCGTCCTTGGACTTGAGCAGCCGTTCTTGTCGCTGGTAGTGTTCGGTCTCGGACATGATCCCGTACGATATGACGGTCCTTACGTGCCGTTGTCACACGTTGTTGACCCGGTCGAGGACGGTCCCGAGTGCTCCCCGTTTGCAGAAACATTTGATGGAGTCTTGTGATCGTTGTGTGCGCGCAGTGTAGTCGTCTGGCAATTTCCCTGGTGCTGGCGCCATTTTGAAGCATGCCTATGGCACGTTCCCGTTCAGGGGTTGTAAGTCGTGGCATCGTGTCAGCGTTTCACAAGCGTCAGTGAAGAAGTGATAATGAAATTTTATTCGGATTCACAAGCTTTTAAAGGCAATGTGTGCACAAATTCAGAGTGAAATTAATTTCCCCGTGGTGTGCGTGCAAAATGTTGCGTTTTTGCGAAAAATTGCCTAGCGTTACAGTTAACATGGTATTCTCGCATTTCTTGCATCTGGCATGTCTGGTGACGTCACTGTAGTGTTGTTGTATAAAAATTATAGTTCATTTGAACTTAAATATTGACATTTTTCTAGTGGTGCGTTTTCATGTGTACTCAGTATATATTGGCATTATAATAGTGAAAAGGACAACATTTATGAAGTGTAGCGTGTTAGAAACCACTAACTTGTGCTAAAATATATTTAGAAATCATGTTTCATTTCACTGAATTGGCCGCCTTATGATATCAAGATCTTTGACATTTATTTTTGTCTCGTGCACGAGTGGCGTGGTGATGTTTACATTCTCAGAATCTCAGCCTTGCATTTCCCACAAGAGTTCATTCCCTTTGATGAATAGAAATACTTCAACATCCGCGCGTTACGATGTTACATTGTTCAAGTTTTTGATCGTCCCCACGCGTGATGTTTCTGTAGGCTGTTTTGTGACAGACATTGCTATCAGATTGGCATTTCGTTATATATCGTGTCTTGTATTATCTATCTTATTTAACTTTTTAGTATCAACCATGTATTATCATTACGTATATATTTACAACCATTTCAATCATTGTTAAGGTTGTTATTATTTTTTTGTGATTCTGGTGTTCCCATACATGCTATTATTAATACTTTTCTCAGAAAATGTGCGCCTTAATACGAGAGAATCAGTCAGTTTCCATGAAATATTTTCCCCATAGCTGTTTACTGAGATTGTAATATTTGTGTTTTTCAGAATGTAACTTGTATAAATCTTAGTAATATGGTCAGTGTTGTGGAACTTAAATGAACTGACTACATTTTGTCATTTTTAGGCTTTTCATTTCCACTTTACCCGTGCAGTTGTAATATTGGTCGCGTTATGATATTTGCCGTCAGTAACTCATGCTTGTCGTAAAACGCGACTAACGGCACGAGGTTGTCAGGCCCACTGACTTGGTTGACACATATCATCGGTTCCCAATTGCGCATATTGATGCTTATGCTGTTGATCACCGGATTGCCTCGTAGAGACTCGATTATTTACAAACCGCCACCATATTGCTGCGTGCGGCATAAAACTGAACTCACTCATTTCTACCTCTTCCAAAGGTGCAATAATATTTTTTAGATCAATCGTAGACCTTTGCATGTACTATTGTCAGCCCCACATAAATTGCTGGTGTACGTAAAATTGCAAATAAACTGAAGAAGTTTGCTTAACATTTTTCAACATATTTTAAGGATGGATGAAATTCTTCAACAACTTGGCCGACACATCTGCTTTCCTGGTTTCCAGAAAACCAGGTTTGAGTATTTAGTCCATCGTTGGTTTGTAGGATGGTTCGTTCATTCATTCATTCATTCATCCACAAAACGTGTTTTAATGTTGACAAGCAAATCTTGAATATTTTTGACAGATATCACCGGACGTAATAAATCTCACTGAAACTGAATTCATAGATCTGGGGGTTACCGGTATGGGAGACCGAGCGCGCATTCGGGCAAAATGTCGGAATCTCGTCGCAGGTAAGATTGAATTTCCATATCCTATTTTTTTCGCATACGGCATGTTCAAACGGTTCAAACCACATGCGAATGAGAACCTCATGAGGAAATGATCAATGGCATCGATCAATCACATGTATACTTTCATCTGCCAGTTAACCCATGTCGCTGTCGTATGTATATGTATCACTTAACAAAACAATGCATCTCACATGTAAATAGAAACGTAGCTTTTAAAAGAATGTATTTAAACGCAGCTCAGTGTTGCCACCCCGGAAACGGTCAAAGTGGTCCTATGCTCACCTTTCGTCTTTAAAGGTTTTTAGTTAACTGAGGAAATGAATAAAAATGTTCATGCTATGATATCAATACGAATCATCTTCTACAATCTCTTTTTTTCCACGAGAGTCAGCTACATCGCCCGTTGTTAGAAAGTTAATGCAACTTTATGCCAGTAAACGTCGCAGCGACCCTTGGAGGAACGACTGCCAGGAAACTGATAGATTTTATGTAGGCTGGAAACTGCATGTCCCGTCAAAGGGCTTTCGAAATGTGATTATCAACAAGGGAGGGGGCACTCACAAACTTAACTTGAATAAACAGGACATGAAAGAAAGAGCAACAAAACTGTTCTTTCCAAGTGGAGGGAATCAAAGCCAAAATGTTAAGCTATCGGAATTGTCAGTTCAAATTTCCAACTACTCCGGAACCCCAGCGGAGCAAATTATGGACGGCAGGGATTTCACTGCTAAAGAATATTACAGGGCTGTGGGGACCCATCCCGTCAGAATATATCTTCTCACATCTCCAGTTAACCAGGTCTTTCGGAATTAATATTAATTAATTAATATATTGAGTATTAATTCAAATGTGTTATAAATCTTACTGAATTACGTACATATTCTTTGAAAGACATTTTAGATGTTGTATAGATGAAGGAAAAGCAGGTTCTGTGGATAGTTACCTTCTGTAATGCAATAGGTTTCGGTGCTCGATAACGTGTTAACTAGTGCCTACACCCAAACGTCGCACCCGTTGCAATAAAGAAGCTGACTATCCATAGAACTTGGAATTCCGTATAGTTTTTGTGAATTATTACACACATATTAAGGACATATCTTACTTAAATTCTGTCTATGTTTGAAGATAAGTTAGACATTTTTCGTTTATTCCAATGACATAATAACATTTGTGGTCACCATGATACTGTTCGTTATAGTTACCAAAAGAATGTATTCGTAGTGCTTTTTTACGGAAGCCGGTTAGTGCCACCCCAAAAAATTTTTTTATCTCGTAATTACGACTTACTACCTCGTTATTACGACAAAGTACCTCGTAATTACGACATAACAAAATCGTAATTACGACAAGGCAACTCGTAATTACGACGTAACTATCTCGTCTTTACGATATTCCCTTCTCGTAATTACGACATATCAAGTCGTAATTACGACATATCAAGTCGTAATTACGACTTAAGATACAGTGTTACTATTACACATGTTGCCCCTTCTTGGGTTCACCAATGGGACGACATTCGTGCTCCGAGTTCTCAAGTGTTGTTTTTAGGTACGTATATAAAATCATTGTACTGTATGTGTACATAGTTATGTATCACGTATTAATCTGATGTAGCCCATGCTTCACCGGGCTCTCGTTGGCTGATTTATTATTCCGACATCGTTAACAGGGAATTATAAAGTGAGGCACTCAAACATAATTAGTCACTGTAAACTTCTGTAAAGTAGTATGCACTAAATATATATTAAGATCCCTAGGGCCTTACTGAATAACATGTCTGACTGTCACATCTTGTGTACATGAATATGTATGTTTCTCTTCAGTGATTCAAGTCATGGATAGATCAACTTTGTGCAAGTTCTACTTTCATATGGGTTTAAGCTACAAACATATACTGATGTTTCTAGCTCAGCTACATGGGATATGCATAAGTTTAAGGACACTTAAAAGAACTTTAAGATCGCTGGGTCTTTTCAGAAGAAAATTTTACTCTGACGTTTTAGAAGCAGCCTGGTTTACAGAAGAGAAGCTTAAATCATCTGGCAACCTGCAGGGATACAGGTGGATGCATCTCCAGTGTCTCCACAAAGGCATACCAATATCCAGGGAGAGTGTTGAAATCTTAAAGGGGCACTGATGCGGAGCGAATAATGTTTCTCGCCAACGGTCGAATTACGAAACCAAACCGCAATTTGGTCAGTGCCCGCTCCTTCGACCGTGACGGACAAAGGAACTGGGCTCCTGTCCATATTAGCAGAATGTTTTCACCTAAACAGTCAGGAGGCCGGATGCCCATCATATGCCATTTGTTTAAAAATATCCATGGTATTCCTTGTCCGATCGTAACCAAATATCCCAGTAGTGTAGTTCTTTTCGGATGCTTGGATGGTATAGTTACTGATCCAATTTGATCCTATTTCTGCGTTTTTAACCTCGATATTTAATCACGTTGCATGAAAATATGATGTCTACAGACACGTAGCAAGCCATTTGTTTCAGTACGGAAGATTGCAAAGCTTTATATTTAGGTAGTTTTGAGTGTTGGTTCAGCTGTGATAGCAAATATCATACGTAAATTTTGGTAGCTATGGTAGCTACAATGGTTTCTTATTTATGATAATAAAAACACACACTTGATTTATTTGAATTCGTAAACAAAAAACGATGACTTTGCCTTTGGTAGAGAAATCTGAAAATTTTCTTACGTAAAAAAACCCTTATTTCACCTATTTACCAAAGTACACAGCAAATGCCAGTGTGTATTCCTTATGTAACGAAATTCCGTTGGTATCCTCAAAACAGTTTCGCCCCATAAGTGTTTTCAGGCTGCATACGACACAGAGATTACATCTTCCTTGCTGTAACTCGCGCTTGCATGCGACACAGAGATTACATTTTCCTTGCTGTAACTCGCGCTTGATGGTGTAAATACACGTGTTATTTGTCATCATTCCCTGGATGGTCAATTAATGATTTTTTAACAGGTATAATTAGTAGTAACACCACTTCGGTTACTCAACAAAGGTTCCCATTTGGCATTTCTCCTGTCTGGAGTAAATACTCAACATTATAAATTAAGGTCTGTAATGGCAAATGTATTGTATGTTATGTAATATGTGCATGTAGGTGATGCAAGAGATTTTATCAGCTGAGTTACAAAAGCAAACGTCGATCAAAGGATTAACCGATAACACTCTGATTGATTAATTACTTTTATCTTCTAGCGGATTTGTCAAAAGGCAGAGCGTGTAGATGACAACACCCTGTCGTAAAGTGTGAGTGCAAAAACAACATCCTCCCTTCAAAGAATTAACATTGATTGATTGATTGCTCATTATTGGTTAACTAAATTACTTAGAATAGTGGACATCATACAATTAGTTGCCAGGTGTGCTATCTTGGGAGACCAATGAGAGGTTTATCTGGTTTTCACCAACGAAAGACGTGAAACGATGTGTTACTTTTTCGCAAATGAGACAGTTGAAAGACACGCGACACAGAGCAGGATTATTTACTAGCTGCAGATGAATGGAATACGATTTCTTTTACGTGGATATTGATGGATACACTCCTGAACAAGGTAGTAGCCTGACATTGTTGCTATAAAATTAGTCTGTTTTACATTCATTATTTGCATTTTGTTTTAATTTATTTGTCGTAGCATTCAGCAGAATCTGTATGACAGAAAACACACACTAGATCGCGTATGTGTGTGAAATAGGATCCACATTGGCCATCTATACAATGTATAAATGTTGCTGTTATGTTAGAAATTTACTATGAGTATAAGCAGATCGTGTGTTCTTTTATTAATTTTCAGAATCATACAAATATGACAATAAACCAATTAGGGTTATGAGGCAAAATATAGAGACGTACATTGGCTTCGTTATTTTTCCGTCCTAATAGTTTTTTACCATTTCTACTACTGGCAGATGATTAACCTTCAAAGTGTTTCATTTGTTTTCATAATACATTTGTAATCAAGTAAAAAATGACTTCACCTCAGCTGATCTGTCTATAATTAAACTATCAGTTGCGCCTACGGACTGCGCAGCAAAGGTCACGAACCAGTCACGAATTCTGGGATATCATCCGGGTACTCACGGGAGAAAAACAATAACAAAAGTTTACACCAGTCCACGGAAATTGCTCCGCATTAGTGCCCCTTTAATGGGCATTCTCGATCCAGATGGTGTCCAGTTCAGGATTAAAAGACGCCTACGTAGGAGACAGTACTTTGCGCGGGGATCAGATTATCTTTGGCATATGGATTCGTATGATAAGCTCAAGCGCTATGGACTATGCATCAATGGATGCATTGATGGTTTCTCACGACAGGTCATATGGCTCAATGCATATATACCACAAGTAGTGATCCCAGAGTTATTGCTGGGTACTACATAGAAGCGATTCGAGAGAGGAGAGGGTACCCATCTCTAATTAGAGGCGACAAGGGGACCGAAAATGGACATGTCGCTCAGATGCAAGAATTTTTGTCAAGGAAGGCTACTTTCGTATTTGGAAGAAGTACAGGCAACCAAAGGATAGAGATGTTCTGGAGCTTTGTTAGGAAACAGTGTTGTCAGTTTTGGATGGATGCTCTTGCATCTCTGACAGATACTGGCCTATTTGAAGGAGACTTTCTCGATGTTAACCTTCTGCAGTTCTGTTTCTTGTCTTTACTTCAGGTATGGTTGCTTCACATTATGTCTTAAAACTGGTTTTATTATGCTGTCTGAGAGACATTTAAAATCTGGAATAAATCTTTCGTCTCTCAACATGAAACTAACTGGAATATCAATTTTAGATCACATGTGTATGTCTCTTAACAAAATCTTAATCATTACAGAAGGAACTTGACGTTATGGCTCATACATGGAACACGCATCACATCCGACCTACGAAGAACCAGAACTGTCCTCATGGCCGTCCTGTTGTCATGTACATGCTGCCCGCCTCTTATAACACTCGGAGTTACCTTCATCCAGTAGATGAAGTGGACATAGATGTGTGTACAGAAGAGTGCATCTTTCGCAAACGTTACCCATGGGATCAGGACGTACATGAACTATGTACACTGTATATGAACGACAAGAACTTGGAAATGCCTGCGAGTGTAGAAGAAGGTTTAAAGCTTTACACATATCTACGTGAAACCCTTATTCGGGATCTTTCTCTTTGAAACCAGATAGCTTACACAAATTGTGTATGTTACCGACTGTACAGTTAAATCTGAGCCTAGCATGTAGAGTACACAAAGAATGTTCTTCAGTTTTTATGTGTAATGCTTACTGGTGAGTTACCTTTGTATTCCTTGGACTGATGACTGATAAAGGTCTTCTTGCTAACTCATAATCAAACGTATGCATCCAGTTGCAAGTTTGCCTTGCCACTACTGAGTTTTTGTTAAAGCTTCAAATTGCATATACTCACTTAAACAACTTGATATTACACATTATGGAGTCTGAGAATGATTCGCTGTATTTATTAGTCTCTAACTTTACCACATGATAATGACCATCAGTCATATTAATTGACATTTTCTGTCCGCAAAATATCAGCTAAACCAAAACATTTAGGAAAGCAACTCAACAAATTATTCTTTACAGATTCCATATGTTGCATTACTCAATACTCTGTTGACTAATCTTGTTTACTTTATAACAAGACAAAGGATATGGGCAAATGCAACGCTACAAATCACTCTAGTATAAGTCTCTGCTGTATCAATCAAATACCCACACACTTTCACAAACTCAATCTTCCACTGAATTTTGAAAGGCTTACAAATAAGATATAATTTTGCATAGACAAGTACAACAGAAGTACTGAATTATGCGAGTACAAGTGGTGTCGTCCCACATGCTTTCAAGAACCTGACAGATTGAGTAAGTGTCAACAACCACAAACTCATAGCACAGACACGCCATGGCAAAATAGACAGGCAGAACATCGACCAGAACATGTTCTTTTGTTCCAGGAGGGATGAAAATTAATATAAATATGAGTGACTTCAAATACAAAAATCCGAAAGTTGGTTATGCAACAAAATGAGCTTAATCCTCGGATGTTCTTAAAAAAGTTAACACGATAAACATTGATAACTTAAGTCGATCCCATTGTCATACTCATGTCTGAGCTGGGCATCACTATCAGATCCATGTCAAGCCAGAATAACATCTAACGACAAAAGGAATGAAAGTTAACAACAAAGAACTAAATAGACCAGCATTTTGGCCTAAGTTATCGATTGAAATTATTCAAACGTAAACAATGAAATTGCAAATGATTCTTCCCAGCACACGATCGAACCCCAACTGGGTTTCGATAATAATATATATTCTTTGGTAACTCGGTAATTCAAATGCACAAACTGTGCATTATCCTCTCCGCCATGTATCTGAAAATAATGAGATATGTCATTTTCAAAACAGATTTGTTAGTTGGAACCATTGTTGTGTAGATCTCCTGCAGTTTGTCTGCTGAAATGCGCCGACTCATGAATACTTCTTTCCAACATTTAGAGATAAACATTGGTATCTGGAGAATCTCTTTGGGAGCGATCTCACGAAGAACAGCCTTGCAGTTCTCTGCAGTGACGACTGATCGTGGTTTTCAAGGGCATCCAGTAGTTCCTCAGTGTCAGCAGCTGAAAAGTCTTCTGTAGCCTTCTGAAATATCTCCTTCTCAGAAATAGAAATGTAGCTGTAGAAGTCTATCATCAGATAGGGCTCTTCTGCCTCCATAGTTGAGAACATGCTCTGCCGAATGAAAGCTTGGGAGATTTGTACCGGCCAGTAGCCAGTGTTCATATAGCCATATGCTAAAACTCTTCCCACCGACCTCCACTCTTCAACGCCAAAATCATGTCTTAAACTGGGCACCTTAATGTCTCTCCCCACAGTACATTTATCATAGAATGCTTGCCAGAATTCAGTCAATAAATCTCTAAGAACTCCTCCAGTATCCTCCGCCATTTCCTTGTCTCCATTGTGTAAGATCCGGGTGACTGACAGCGGACGATGCAGTATGTAAGGATCTTTAAAATATCCGATTAACTCCAAAAAGGCCATTGGTCCACGATGGATCGTCATCTCCAGTGGGATTATCTTTGATGCAAACCCTGGGCTATATGGAGCTGTGATTTCATTAGCGGGTTCTACATCTGCTATCTTAAAAAATATTTCTGTGTCTGATTCGTCCAAATAAGGAAGGTTCGAGGCACCTTCTGTTCCCTTCGAGTCAATGATTCTTTCGAACTCAGATTCAGTCTCGGTTATGTTGAAACTGCAGCTAGCAACTGCGCTTGCAGTAGACGTTGCAGAAGTTGTTTCAGCTGAAAGGTCCGCTGGTTCAGATGGAGTGATGTTAACATTATCCTCGTTTTGTTCATCAGTCATCTTACTGGCAAGGTAAAACCGCAAGATATTCATGCCTGTGCGATCGTACATCTCACCTACTGTCTCATGCGTATTCATAATGTCTTCTGAGAAGTCCATGACATCAAACGTAAAGCTGTCTAACTTTCCGAGTTTTGATTTCCCACCAGGGAAGAAGACTGACTTGGCAGCTTCTTCGATATCTGGCTTGGTTGCATGTTTGAACATGTCAACTTTTCTGGTGCTGCCACCGCCTTTCCTTCTAACCTGCTTGTATGTGTTTGCAGAGAAGTCGAAATTCAGCCATCCAAGTTCTACCTTCCTTGTAAATTTCTTTGCATTAGTGTTTCCACACAGACCCTTCTTTTGGGGGGGTTTGTCGTCATCCGAATCAGATGGTTCTTTACCTTTCTTCATCAGAAGCTTTTTCCGAAGAGACTGTAGTAGCGAAGATCGTCTTTCCTTAGTTTTATCCTCCTTCTTCGTGCTGACAAAATCTTTTACTGCTATCCTGTCACCTGAATAAGGCAGATAGTCGCGAAGGTTTTCATCGCTGATTACTTGAAGCACAAACGTATCCACCTGTAAATGAAAGTATGTCACGTTAACAAACGTTAATGCATTGCGTTGAAAGCATGATATAAGAATCTGTCTATCTATCCGTCTATTTATCTATCATATTGTATGTATGTATGTATGTATGTATGTATGTATGTATGTATGTATGTATGTATGTATGTATGTATGTATGTATGCATGCATGTATGTATTGTGTGTGTGTGTGTGTGTGTAATGTATGAAATGTATGTATGTAATTAATGTATTTATACTGATCGTTTCAGAAAATCTCTCTGATTATGATACTGCATGATAAATACTTTTCAGGATGGTGTACTTCACTTACTCTTTAAATATTGCCAAGGACATACTAATGAAGTTACAAACCTTATCGTCAACCATTTTCTTTATTGTTTCTTCCGGTACAGCTCTCTTTCTCAAAAAAGCTTGAAGTTCCTCCTCCATGATTTATCCTATATTGGAGTAACAAACAAGTAACATAACCTCGAACAAAGTATACAAGAGTCATCAAGGGATAACAACCAACAACACCCCCACCCACCCCCAACACACACACACACACACACACACACACACACACACACATACATACATACACACACACAGCACCACCACCACCAATATCTTTATATGGCAACAAAGGCACCAGTTCACAATCTGATATATTTGCACGTAAAGGTTTATTAATAAATAATTAGTAATTTCATAGTTTCATAGATATGGTCCGGTTTCTTTCGATAGGGGCAGCACTATTACAACATCAAAGTCAAAGTTATTGCTATGAATGGGGAAGGAAAAAATTAGCAAAATCTCTAAGAAAGGACGGCAGTTCGCAAGGAGATCTTAGTAAGCTTGGTGTCACTGTTCAAATCGTAACAGTGTCAATGGGTAAGGTTCAGACAAAGATACCACTACCAAACGAGCCGAAGTCGTATAAGTTGCCATGGAATCAGGAAAAAATAAATTAAATTAGCAAAAGGCACCAATTCACAATATGATCTAAGTGTGTGTTAAGTGTTTTATTAATAAATTCCAAATAGTTTCAGCGTTTCAGAGATATGGTCCGGTGAAAACTGACAACAGACAGACAGACATACAGACGTGCTGATTACTATAATTCCCCGTATTTTAATATAGGAGGATCAAAATGCACGGGTACATTTAATTCATGCCCGTAATTGTGATAGTGACGAGGACAAATGTACCAACATAAAGCGAACATTTTTACAGAATAGGATATTTACTTTTAAAGTTTGAGAAATTAAAGGGAACAGTCAATTTCCATATGAAATCAATGTTACTGGACTCGCTATTTACATTTATAGTAATGCTTGGGGGATATGGGAATATGTGACTCCAGTGCCAACCCACGCAGTTATACTCCCCGCTCACGTTCACTTTCTATAAATAGCTATGATGAAACTTTTAATGGAACTGAGTTTCACTGAATTGTCTGCAAGGGTGGTAAATGAAGTAGAATACATACCTCTCAAACAGTTAAAGCAGTCGCAGTGTCCCCGGGTTGATACAGACGTGTTCTGACGGAAGCGTGCAGCACGACACGACGAAGTCGTAAATACGAGATAGTTATGTTGTAATTACGAGGTACTATGTCGTAAGTACGAGTGGTTTAGTCGTAATTACGAGTTGTTTAGTCGTAATTACGAGATACCTAATTCGTAATTACGATATAGTTATGTCGTAATTACGACGTACGAAGTCGTAATTACGACGTACGAAGTCGTAATTACGAGGTACTTTGTCGTAATTACGAGGTAGTAAGTCGTAATTACGAGATAAAAAAAAATAATTGGGTCGCACTAACCGGCTTCCGTACTTTTTCATCTTTTTTTGTTTTGTTTTTGTTTTTTAAAAAACCCTAATTTTAACGCAAATTTCGCACACCCAACACTTCATTTCAGAAGAAAGACAAAATGTTTTAAATGATATTAAACGTGATTTATTATTTATCCATTATGCTTGTAAGCACTTCCTATGACAAAAAAAGGGATATTTTCAGCCCGCTCGAAACCAGTGCCCTGACTTGAGAACTGCGTTACATAGGACTTCAGATACGGCACGACTAAATTATACTGTTATATAAACCGGTTTAAAGGAAAATGGCGTTACGTGTTACCCACAAAGGATAACCAAAGTGTAACGAATAAAGCATACATTTACTTTTAACATCGCATTTAAAATCTGAATGTTTTGCAAGTGATTAAAGCAGTAAATCTGTAGGATTATCTTAAAATTGCGCAAAGTCGAAATTGGTATGTTTGTGTAGGTGGAAATTACTGTTACAATCGTAGTGGATACCATAGCTTATGTTCTGTTGTTTAAAAAATATTATGTCGATGGCGCAAGCTACTTGAAATGAATACGTGTCACTGCGTAATATAAGTGATACCATTGTCATTATGTTTCATGTACAGTGTTCCCAGAAATTATTGAGAAAATCTTTGTTTTTTTTCTAGTGATGCTAAGATTGGAAAAGGGGCTTTCACTATGCTCTAAGCATGCTAAATAAGGGAAACAACTCTTGAAGGCTTAGAAAGCAGCTCATTACGTCAAGAGTTATCTCCCTTGTCTGAGCAGACGGCTTCCTGTGTTGACATTGCAGAATTTACAGCAAGAGAGAAAAGAAAGCTCATTCTAGACGATTTTGAAAGTGGTGAGGCTGATGCTAAAGTGTTAGCTTGTAGACATGGTATTCCTCTGTCTACAGTATACAGAACTTTGAAGAATATTCAAACAGGAACCGGGATAGAGCACAAAGCAGGGGCAGGTCGGCCTAGGAAATTCAGTGTTGTGGATCGCCGAAGACTTGGGCAGATTGTGAGTAGGGGCAAATTGAAAAGTGTTGAGAACATCAGAAATGAAATGATTAGCAGAGGAAGTCATCAGGTATGCAATGAAACAGTTAGACAGGAATTACAGAGACTTAATTGGGTGAAAAAACGTGGAATTCCCTCGCCGTTGATGAAAGATGCACAAAAGGAAAAACGTTTAAACTGGTGTCGGGCTCATGAAAATCAAGATTGGGATAATGTTTTCTTTTCAGATGAAAGTTCTGTTTGGCTTTTCCCTAATAGTGTGAAAATTTGGACAAAAGATACTGTCAAACCTATCTACCAGCGACCAAAACATAGCCCGAAGTTTCACATGTGAGGTGGCATATCGGCTCGCGGAGTGACGCCATTGTGTGTTTTCACGGGAAACTTGACAAAAGAAAGATACGTTGACATTCTAAATGGTCACCTTCTTCTGACAGCACAAACATTGTATGAAGATGATTGGATTTTCCAGCATGATAATGAACCAAAATACACTGCGCGCTACACAAAACAGTGGTCGGGCGAAAATGTTCAAGTTTTAGACTGGCCCAGTTACAGCCCAGACCTAAACCCAATTGAGAATGTGTGGGGAGTCATGAAGGACAGAATAAACCAAAAGGGACTGAGAAATATTGAAGATATGAAGGCCGAGGTGGTCCAATATTGGGATACCTTGTCACACGATTACCTACAAACTTTGATGGGTAGTGTGCCTAGGCGTATTCAGGCATGCATTGCTGAGCGAGGAGGTCTAACAAAGTACTAAAACAAGACTGAGACTGTAAAAGGATGATGTTTTAACATGTTTATGTAAGTAAAACGCCAGAAGTTAATAAACGTAATGAGTTACATGACGCAACATGATTCTCAATAATTTCTGGGAATACTATAACACTCGACGCTATTTATTTTAACATTCGTATCGTCATTTGATCAGAATGTAGATAATGCACCTCCAGCAAAGCCATCGACGCCAGCAACGTCGACAACAACGCCAACGACAGCAACTTCTCAACAAACTCCCCCAACTCCAACGACGCCAGCAACGCCATTCGTTTATGAGCAGGTACAATGAGCAGAGAGATTCGATACGGTTTGACTCAGTCCAGAAACTGTTAGTTTTCAAGCAATGAGCAGCTGATGATTTTGAACAAGTATTTATCTAACCTTCACCTAAAGTCATGGACTGCTTGTCTTGTACATCTTGTCTTGTCTACAGACAGACAGACAGACAGACAGACAGGTTTATTTCGTAGATATGGCCATGAGGCCAATAGTACACAATGACATCGTGTGTTAAATTATTGCAGAGCGCCTGGACAAGATTTTATTTACAAAAATTGCAAGACGGAGTATAATGTTATGGTTCTTAGTATTTAGAAGATGTATAAATTTATGTATATCCGGGTTCATGGAATAGATACTTGGTATATAGTGGGTTCTTTCTGCTGCATAAAGAGGACATTTCATCAGCACATGATACTCATCCTCTGGTGTATATTTGCAATAGTCTCGCATGGCTAAACTAAGGTCAGTGTCTTTAGATCTTCTATACCCAACTAGTTTCAGATTAGTGGAGCCACATCTAAATTTTGTTAAAACTCTGCGCAGATGTTGAGAAGAGAGTGCAGTGAAATACGGTTCTGGAGCAATGTCTAATTTGAAAGTAGAGTACATGTGCAGTGATTTGGAGTCCCTTATATCCTGTGCCCATTCCTGGTAGTATATGTCTTTACAACGTTGTTTGAAAATATTTAGAAACAGTTCACAATTCCCAACGTTTTGGTATAGCCATACATAAGCAAAGCCATGTTGAAATAATATTGACCGTACTGCCGAAGCCCAGTTGACATCCCCGTTATCGGCTAAACGTTTAAGCATATCGTACACGCGACGCGAGTAACGTGAATCCGGTTGCCGAAGCAGACGTACCCAAAATGAAACAACTCGTGACATGTAGTTTACACGAAGAGGATATCTCCCACATTCGGCTAAAACCGCCTTGTTCGGTGTATGATAACCAATGTGTAGTAAGTTTTTACAGAATTTTTAGTGTACTTTTTCTATTTCATGGCGGATAACAGTTCCCCAAATTTCTGCTCCATACAATAATATAGGTTGGAATTTACAATCAAAGATTTTGAAGAGAATATCAAACGGTATTCTTTTGTATCTGTACATGAATTTCGTAATAGGAAACAATGCTTTCTCTGCTTGCTTACATAAAACATCGCAAGCTTTTGTGAATACATTTCTACAAGACAACGTTAATCCCAGATACTTATAATAGGAAAGAGTTTCTAGTTTCTCTGTTCCAATTGGCCATTTTTCTGTTTTGGCTATTCTGCCACCTTTTTTGAAAACTATGACCTTTGTCTTATTTGTGTTAATTTCCAGTCCCCATTTAGTACAGTACTGTTCTAAGACATCAATCTTTTTCTGCAGGTTCACACCGCTGTCACCAAATATAGCTACATCATCCGCAAACAGAAGGATTGATAGTGCATTTATGGTCTCATCAATAAAAGCGCGGCTGTACTCGCTATTTATGATGTCGTTAACTAATTCATCAATGTACATAATAAATAGAATTGGTGATAAGATACATCCTTGTCGTACACCAGTCGTTGGGTTAAATATTTCAGACATACTGTACTTCGTACATCTAACCGCTGCTTTTGTACGAGTATACATAGAATGTAAAAGAGCTAATTTTACCATGTAATCCATTATTGAGGAGTATGTATAAAAGCTTATTCCTGTCAACAGTGTCGAAGGCTTTCTTAAAGTCAACGAAAATACAATACTGTCTTGTCTACAGTATTCAATATAGCATGCACGCCCGTAGGTCAATTGCTCGTTGTTTTACGATCGGGCCAGTAGAAAATGTCGCAAGCAAGCCCGTCGGGCTCGTTGATGTTCTGTGCTTCTTTAATATAAATTCAAATGTTTGATGAAAAAAATGGTAAACTGAATTTTGTTCAAATGTTCTTAAACAAATTTATGTCAGCGTGTTTAACGAGTCGTAGTGACAAAATGCAAGGTACTGCCATGTTCTAAAAATAGACTATTTAGCCTAGCTTCCGCGGTAGCTGCACTGCATTAGCTCTGCTTTATAAGAAAAGCTGCCATTGGTCCATAATACAATTTCCACCAATCGCTACCGCTTTTGTATATTCATATGACACATCGTGTTTATAAATGGCGGGAACTACACGGAGATCACGATGTCAAATCGACTAGGACAGTCCTGTCCCTATCAGTTCTTTGGTGGAAAGCCAGGAACGGGGAAATCAGAAGGTAAAGAGGATCATGCAAAACTGCACAAACGAATTGAAACCAGTAATATATATGAGAAGGACTAAAGAGAGCGAAAAATTCTTCCAAAATGAAGCCAGGAATTTCCATGGTTGATATGAAACAAATCAGAAATGTTTTGCAGCACATGTAGGAAATGTTACGGCACATTAAAAGTATTAAAATCCCAGCTGCATTCTTTGAAAGATACAAAAATGGTTCATTCGTAGTCGGCTGTAAAAACTTGAAGCATGACACGATTGTTCGTCATGGCAAAACTGCTGTCCATAGGTATGCAGAGGATGCTATGAAAAATCATCGTAAGCAGCCAGGCCAATCTCCAGCCGAAGTTATGTATCAAAAACTTAATCAGAAGGTTTTGGGGCAGTTGAAGATTTTATTTGACAAAAACATGGTATGGATGTTGGAGAAGCCTGTAACTCTGACAAGACTGCAGCTGACTTTATTGCGGCTATATCGGCCACAGAACTGTTGAAAACCGAAGAGCAGCTTGAGAAATCGCCTTTTCTGTCTAGCCTGTAAGATGGTTCGACAGACATTAGTGTGAATGAGCATGAAATAGTGTATTTTCGATCTATTGTGAAAGGGCAAATTCACACTAACTTTATTCAACTTGTGCATGTTCCGAAAGCTGACGGTCAAGGCATCTATGATGCACTCAACGTGGTCCTTGACAGAATGCTCAGTCGACAGATCTCTGGACAAAAGTTGTGGCTTTCAGATGTGATGGTGCATCTGTGAATACTGGCCTCAAAAATGGTGTGATATCTCTTCTGAGAAAAAATGAATCCGAATCTATCCTCTTGGTTCACTGCATAGCACACAGGGTAGAGCTATCCTTCAAGCAGTCGTTCAAGTCTGTGAATGCCTATGGAAACGTCATCACTATGTTACACGCAGTGTATTCTTTCTACAAAGGATATCGACAAAGGTAAATATGAAAAGAAAAAGAAGACTATTCACGATTTATTGATTAATATGATAAGAACTATTTTTAACAACAATATTAATTGTTGCATCTTACTATTAACTCATTGAGCCCAGTTTCAGGTTTCACGTGTCTTAAGTAACCATTTCTGAGTTCTTTGTATTTATTTTGTTGTGACATTTATTGCAGTTCTTTTGTTCACATTATTTTCTTTGAAATTTCACTTCATTTACTTGATTTGATGCTACTGGTGCACGAATGTTTGTTTGGGTAAGTGCATTTACCACTTTGTGCACATTTAACTTGACATAAGTTTGATTATCATTATTCATGCGAATGACAATCATTGAATGAGATTAACCCCAAACGTAATAAAATTACCTTATCTTCGTGATTGTTTGTTCAAATGGTTTACCAATGTACTAACTGCTTTTCCTGAATACAGTGAAGTTTGATTTGCAAACTGTCATTGTGACATGTTTTATTTTCACAGGGCTGTGTTGAAGAGGGCATTTGACGATCTTGGCCTTGAAATTGTCACTCCAACACGGATCGGGGGAAGCCGATGGGTCGGCCACACAGTCATGGCTCTCCAAAAGTTGTGGAAGGCATATCCTGCAATTTTGGTACACTTAAGCACGGTACGATAATAACCTATGCGATATTGTCTTACATTTTGCAAAGCTTGAAACCAAAGTTCATGCTGGCTCCTTGTTACATGTATGAAGTTATGAACATTCTTGTTTTACATTCTGAAATACGTTTTGTTTTATGAAGTGATTATCTAAACATGCATGAATTGTTGTGCATAAAGAACAGACTTGTGCTGCAGGAAGTGGCACTGATTCAAGAACAAATGGAAATGCTGCAAGATTGTTGAAGCTCATAACAAGCAGGAGAGTGATTGTGTTTACTCACTTCCTACACGATGTTCTGAACTGCCTCAGCAAGCTCTCTGCTAATTTACAGAAGCATGATGCCACAATACATGGATGTTGTGAGGAGTCTGGACTGACAATACAAACCCTCATTGACATGAAACAAAGGTATGTTTACTGTAACACACTAACTGCAATTTGCAAAACATTTGTACTTTCTGGAAATGTTCCATATCATTTTGCTTGACATGAAGGAAATTCAATGTTGATAATATAAAATTATAAATTGCTTATGTGACTCTGGTTTTCAGACCTGGTTTTCATTTGGGATCTGTACTGGACAGAGATACCTTCCACGATCACCCCCTGAAAGCAATGAATTGCACCCCAACACACATGAGAAGGTTATCAATCAAGCTGTGGCGTCTCTGAAAGCAAGATTTTCAGATGTAGATGGTGAAGTCATGGCAGCAGCTTCACTGACTGATCTCAAGACTTTACCTGAGGAGTTTAATGCAGGTGTGTCTTCATTTATTCTTTATTATTTAAAGTTCATTTCTCCTGAAGACATGGCAGAATAATTTATGCATTGTAGTTAACGTAATTATATTTTCATAAATACACCATTTCTACCAACCAATCTCAGTTAAACCAGACTTGTTTCCTTGACACAACCATACTGCTGAAGTAATGATTACATTTATTCAATGTGTTTGAATTTTCACAGATTTTGGACATGACAAAATCCTGACATTGATGGAGTACTTCAGAGAAAGCCTCACACATGCTGGGGTGGAACTAGACAAGTTGGAACAAGAGTGGATTGGTCTGATGGTCAAATTATATGCAAGGTATTTACAATTTTAAAATGTTAACACTCCAAAGATATAGTTGTTATTTTCTCCTTTGGGAACTTGAATTCATTAATGAGAAATAATATGCCACTTCTTTTTTACAGCCACACTCCAGCTACCATGATTTGGAGACAAATCAACCTTCTCTATGAAGAGAAGTTGATTATATCCTGTCACACGCCAATGCACATTTCCAACACAAATAAGGGAAGATTTTTTTTACATTTTAGTTTTTCATAAATTTCATGAATAATATAATTGTTTCTGATAAGGAACAGTTTTATAAAGTTGTTTGTGGCTGACATGAATTCACCATTACAATCGCTCTCAAGCCTCACATGGCCAAGGAGTATTGTTTCACATCTTCAAGTTGTAGGCGTGGATTTGAATCGCTGGCCTGAGAAGCTCGGCATACACACAAGAGTCATGTGCAACATTTGTTGAATATAGATCAGTGTTCATTGTCGTCTAAATAATAACTATTGAAATGCTATATCCAAATGTATACAACGTTCTGCCCTCAGCAAATGAAACGCAATTGTAAATTTCACTTATAATCTGACTGATGCCCCAAATGAGCCTATTTAACATGTAACATTCCACCACCACAGGAATGTTCATTCCCAATAGTTACAAATAAATATGCCTAGTATAATACACTAACACAGAGTCACTGTTGGATAGAGATTTCTTCAAGGGGTTATGATATTTCAGTTTAGGCTGAAATAATGAATTAGGGATTCAGTGATACATCCTAAGATGTAGAGGGGAGAGATTAGGAGCGAGTTCGAACTTCCTTCTGAAGAACTTTTATGATTCAATGTTTTCTTAGTCATATATTTTAGTAGTTTAGTATGAGTTATTTCACCCATTCAGTGTATATGGTGTATTTGAACACTCACAACATGAAACATTTCAACTTGACATGAATAATAGTTTCTTGCACATACTAAAGGGTGTACTAGATTTAATTGTCTTTCACTGGACAACGCTGCACGGTATACGTAGTGTCAAACTCTTTTACACTTATTCTGGGTGTGTTGTGTATAAAGTGCAGTACTAACCTGTAGACATTCTGCCACAGAAAAACAAGAGAGATATACAGACATCATGTCATTATTTCCTGTCTCCGTTTCAGTGACTAGGCTTTAGGACAGGAACATTCCCACTTGGTGCAACTAAGCCTACATTTTCATAAGGACTGTGCATTTGATTACCAAAACAGATCAATACATAAAAGAACATGTTTGAAGTAATTTCACATATGGAGTCAAATTTTGTATCTTCTGCGCATGTTTTCCCTTCCTTCTTCAGCATTGCCATTCAATATACACAAAAAGCTCATTTACAGCTTCCTGAAAAGATAAACTGCTAACTTGGATTGCAAACAGGTTACCAAAAGGTTCCTCGTCGGAGTGTTGTCCTCCTTACAAAAACATGGAAGAAATTTGCAAGTCATCAATAACCAAGGTACCAGAATGAGGGTTTCCAAGCTTGCTCAGCTTGACACTATTACCAGACGAGTCTTCCTGGGCCACACCATATCCGGATCCATATGAAGGAAATGATATCACAATTCAAAGAATGTATGGTTTTGTTCATTGGCAACCAGAAATACCAGGAGTCTATCTCCGACCAGATCAGCTGACCTTACTATGCAGACAAGTAAATATTGTCCAGACTGGGACATTCTGGAAACCACAAACCCAAGGATGCGCTCACAGATGCGATAGGGTCACGTCTATCCAAAGAACCAACAGAAGTTATACTTCAAGAGGCACTCGACCCGGAGCTCTGCTCCCCCATTTTCTTGGTTCCAAAGAACAATCTATCAGAAAAGTACATTTCAATCTGAAGAAGTTCAACAACAATTACCTTTTGAGGACGGAGAAGTTCACCCGAAAAAGCGCAAGCATCGATATATTCATTTAGACAAAACACGTGGTGCGTATTTAGCATACGTTGCGATCCGATGCAATTTACATAAGTAGGCCTTTTGACGCAACGCAAGTGAAATTGCATGAGGAATTCCCAGGATGACGTCATTCCAAAAAGGTATATCCCCAGCACGTGGTCAGTCAGGTAACGTTATTTCCTCAACTTTCTATAAATATTCGCGATTCCAACTGCAGAGAAACCGTGACTTTGATGGGATATTATTTATAGTGTGTTTCTGCCCTTGTGTGTATAAAACATACTATCATATGACAAACATTAGATAAATTTCATTCTCAGAACTGAATGACAGGAAAAAGACGTAAAGGATATTTCATACAAATGATATGAGACTACCTCAAGAAGCCATGTCAGAATTGAACTGGCCAAGATATTTCATGAGGCTCTATTTGGTTCCCAGGAGACGTCAGAACTGGTCATGTTCTATATGAATTTTGTAATGCCTTGGTGTATAAAGTTTCACCATTCTCTTCTTAGACGAGTGTATATACCTTTATAGGGATAAACCTTCGTATCACCTCCGTGTTGTTGGTCTTCCTCATGCACAGAAACTGCGAGACATACTAGGATTTTTCACGTTTTCTCTTCCTCCTCCTCATCCATTGCTAGAGGCAGAAAAGCAACCTTTGATGTCATCACGGAGACAAAACGCACTGTCTTTATCGTAGATGATTGCATCAAGTGTATTGAAAAAACGCGCTCGGTTGCGCGTGTGTAAACAAATCAGACGTAGTGTAAATCCAGCCTCACACTTCATGTACTATGAACAGTGTGGAACCGACCACATAGCCAGCTGACGGCTGGGCAACAGCTGCATTAAAACAGTAACCTACGCATCGGGACACAAGAACCACACCCACACCACGTGAGAGGGGTCCAATGAGGTACAAAGACATCATTCGTTATTACGGAAAGACTCCTAGAACTCATGATTTTGAAGTAAAGAATATTTGGGTATGATATGGCCTACAATGTTATGTACAGTTTCTAATTGGCACTGTCATTCAATGATAGAATTTTAAAACAGTTGAGCAAAGAATATATTGGTTTTCGTGAAAGAAAATAAAAGAAACAAACAATTAAAAACCGAAGAAAATAAAAGACAGAGAGAGAGAGTGAAAGATAGAAAAAGAGTTCCGAAATCACGTTTACAAAGTACACAAAGACAAAAGCGAGCTGATGTGCATTGCAGATACTAGTACGCAAATAACAACCAGTACAATATAAAAAGTCAAGGTTCTTCAGGTTCAAATATCGGGAACAATGGAGACGACGCTTTTGACAGAATTTATCAAACTCATTATTTTTTTTTAAACAGACTTTTGAAACGTGAATGTATCTTTTACAAACCTTAAGAAACTATGCAGTTTTAGAAAAAAATGTAAATGTGTCGTTTAGCTGCGATGAATATATAATTTAGTAGTGGATGTTTTCCTTAATTAAGTCACAAACAAAACAAAGAATTTTGGCAGGTGCTGTATATTTTTGTTAATTCAGTCTTGAAGGTAATTCCAAATGGTTTTGGCTCTATCGCATTCTCAGTACACATGGAATAAGTTTCCATACACATCATTAGAAAAAGAACATACTGGATTGTCAACATGTTTCATCTTCACACATTTTTTTAGCCTAAATGATTCCGTGTAGGAACTTATATTAGAAGTCTCTTAATTTTTTTCCACCAGATGTATTTGTTTAAATCATGATTTTGTTCTCTCCAAACATGTAAAAGATCGAAGGCTTCAAGTTATACTAAAACTCTTTTCCCGGTTTTAGGATTGTTAATATTTTTATATTGTTCCAATGAATAGAAGGGTCAGGAAGGGTCAAATTCCAATCTCCAACGATGACAATGGAATCGTTATTGAAATTGCCAACATTGTTGAAAGTTTTACATAAAAGTTTGGATCATCATTGAAGGGTCCGTATACATTTGTAAGATTAAATCTTTTGTCTTCTACAATCATATCTGTAATATTGTGTAATGTCGATGTCTTGCAAAGACATAACTGAGTATGAGTTTTTCCCCATAGATATTCATAACCTCCCTCCTTTTATTTTTATCTGCTGGACCTCTACATTTACCTGAAATCACTGTTTCACAAGTATAAAGTCGGTAGAGTAATTCGATGGCTGGCATGTTAGTACATTTCTTGGAAAATCAAGGAAGACAAATGTATGACATATGAACCGCATATAAGAAATTGAAACTTTTTTTCCAAGAAAGCAGTAGAAAGAACAGAGAAAAAAAGTTAAAAAATACATAAGCCAAAAAAGGGTGACGTGCTGGTGCTGTATACACCAAAGCCAAAAAAACCCATCGTATATCAATAAGCCATAGTGCCCGGGGATAATAACTTAGTACAGGTATTCTCTATTTGCCACATATAGACTGTTGTAAATTAGGCAAGAATGGAGCATGTATCACACGAATTCAGATGAGTTGCTGGATTGTCAATTAGTATTGCTTTCATCGTCGTTAGACTGGATATGACCTATGTATGGCTCAAAATGTATTTCAAATTTTCTTGTAAATCTGCCCGTTAAGAATTTGTTTGCAGGACTTATGAAGAACAAATAGCAAGTAAACTCTGTTGGTCATTGTGGAAGGTATGTCTCTGGTGTTTAACCCAGGTGAGCCACGTTCCAGCCACGTTAAATATCCAAGTGTGGACAAGGGAATATAAAGTGGTTGATATTTTTTAGCAACGTCGTCCAGTGCAATGACGTAAATTCAGGAAAACACGAACACGTGACATTTCATGCTAATCTTTCCATGATTCAGAAAACACAGCAGGTAGCAGTGAATTTGTATGTAAATTTGTTGTTCAACTCCACAGTCGTTTATATTCCGGCTTATGGTGGTAGTCTGCAAATAAATAATCCAGCTCCGGTGACTAATATCATGAGTATCGGTCTGCACAAATGACATGTTGACATCAACCAAATCAGCTGGTCGTGAAAACACGCGAACACATACGTATTTCATTGTAAGCCTCGTGAAAATAGTCTCCTTTCCTTTCAACAGGTAATTCGTCTAATAAAAAGAATATTGGTTAGGATATATTTAAACTCTAAACTAAATCAAAGCATGACCAAGATATCTTGGAAACAGAGTCGATTGTGTTACATGTGGTATTTCTGTCAAAGGCATGCATCAAAATACCAACATTATCTGAAGCGGCGCGAAATTTTTATAAACAGTACTATAAACAGCCATACTGGCAGAACGTTCGGCTATATATGTTAGAGCGTCATCGGGCTAGTGAGCGCGTCCTTCGTATGTTAATTTACATGCAGTTTCTGGCAGCGTAAACGGATATATAAAGAACGCATAGTGGTCGAACCTGACCATCAGACTCATTCTACGCTTACGAGAGATTGCCTCTAACATCTGAATCTAGTTTGTCGTTGTACTACTCCCGAGCAAACAAGCAAATTTCAGGAATACTGGATTCGCCCCGAAATTACAAAAGTTAGCAATTCGTTTCTATGTGTAGCACACACACATTAACAGTATGTAATTCACACTCAATCTCTCAAGTTATGCGCCACATGTTCAATTTACATACTGAGAAGGCATCACGAACTCTGGGAAGGGATGGGATCCAGAGGTGAGTGTCAAATGGGGAGGATGCACACTCCCCTTTTTCCCTGATAGTATATTCTTCCTTACCTTGGATTTCATGATATATATGATTTATGTGCACTGACCATTCTCCAGCCAGAGTACCGTTCCTGCTGGGGGTAACACCTTTACATTTGCAGTCAAGTCTCATCTGCATTTGTCTTGGCTTGATTCTCAGAAAATTCACTGGCATTCATAACACATTCGCAACAACGTATCCACATTAATCAGTTAAAATACATGGTTTTCAGTGGGAGGAAGCAGAACAGCAGAAATTAAGGTTCGCCAAGACTTCGATGACCGACGATGACAAATGCCAGTGAAAAGAACTTTGCGTGACGATCAGATCGTAGCGTAGACATGCTGACATTCGTTCCGACATTGCTGATAGTCACGTTGTTGTGTATTCCTCTGCAGTGGCAAGTAAATTGTTACCAAATGTTATAATATTTTAGGTTTCAGTCAGAATAAAATGTTACTTCACCATTTCAGTGGAATTCGGCGGTGCTTTAATTCAAACACATGGATATGAAGGAACAACACATGACAAAACTTATACTAACACCATGAGCATTATCAAAACAGGATTATGCATACACGTTATGTAAGTCGTGCAGCATTGTGTGTATACGTGCTTCGTCAATCAATTAACTATTATAAAAATGGAGGAATACATATGTTTTGGAAAAGTGACAGTAAATATTAACCACTTGCATTAGGACTGTCAAAAGACATATCTGGACAGTTGTAGTCAGCTTCGTGTTTTAGCATTAACCCACAACGTGCCTGTCGCAGTACTCTTCCATCAAATAGTCCATAACGTTCTGAATAAACAGACATTAAATATATATGCCATCACCATGAATATTATACTTGCCTTGCGAATGTACTAAGCAACCTTGTCGAAGTAAGCCATGTGAATAAACCAAATGTTTTCCAATATATTTCACATGGTTTCACAAACCCCGTTGATTTAGCTTGCTTGTTCACTAATTATTCCACGCACACAGGTTCCAATCTAATTTTATGTACATATTGCAAATGTGAGCAAAACATTTGAAGTAAAATTTCGCTAGAATTTCATCATCTCGAAATGCAGTGGAAATGTTTAGTTCATATTCCACAAATTGATATAATTTTTAAAAAATCATTAGTTTAATTTCGTCAGTGCCCCATGACACATGACAGCCTTCTCGTACTCAGGATAATGGATGGATAAAGACAGTGATGTTAATGTTTCCAACCATTACCAGACATACATATAAATGTTAATATAAGTCATGTGAAATACACAACTGTATTGCAAGGAAAATTTTATACGACGTTGTGTAGGAGATGGTTCAACGTGTAAAGACTGTCAATAGGTGAAGTTCGGAAAGACCCAAGACAAAGTCTTAAACCTTGGTGGTGGACAGAATCAAGAAGTTTAAGGTTGGTTTTGCAGGTTCCACCATATACGATGGAACCATGATCAACAAACCAGTGATCGAGATAGGAGCAAGAGGGTCGCTTGTTCTTCTCTCTCTCCCCCCCCCAACACACACACACACCCTTACTTTGAGTTGAACTTTCAACAAGTCAAGAGCCTTCAGGCTTATAGAGGGACTTAATATGAGGCAAAAAAGTTAAGTGTAAGTCAAATATTAGGCCCGAGAACTTGGCCCCCTTTACAACTTTGATGGGAGTGACATCTAGAGATAGTTCGAATTCTGGGTCCTCATGTGACTTATATTTTCTGCAAAAGTGTGAACAGTTAGTTTTGGATTTAGAAAATTTAAAGCAGTTTTCAAGACACCATATATTTATTTTGTCTAAACACAGCTGCAATTGCCGTTCAATAGTATGCATACTTTTACCACGACAAGAAACATTAACATCATCCACAAACAACGATCCATCAATTGAATTGTTTAGAACTTTTGATAAACTATTTATCTTTATACTAAAAAGTGTGACTGACAAAATACTGCCTTGTGGAACACCCTGATCTTGATTGTAATGAGCAGACAGGGGAGAACCCACTCGGACTTGAAATTGTCTGTCATTTGGAAAATTGGCTATAAATTGAGGCAAACGGCCTCGCAATCCGAAGCCTTGTAAATCTTTTAAAATGCCATATTTCCAGGTTGTGTCATATGCTTTTTCAAGATCAAAAAAGATAGACACAGCGTGTTGTTTATTTACAAAGGAATTTATATACACGATTCTAGACGCACAAGGTGATCAGTAGTACTTCTGAGTGAGTGAGTGAGTTAATATTTAACGTCACATCGGCAATATCTCAGCCATATCGTGACGAGAACATTTAATACTAAAATGAAATATATGTCTATTATAAAACCTGTCAGCGAAGGACAGTAAAACAACTAGGATATCACAGAGTAGAATATAAAACTAGTAACTATACCTAAAACAATTTATCTATACAGGACAATACAATGTAAAAATGGGCTATAGATTGCTAACAACTGAAGGTAGATCACCATACTAGGGACCATGGGGACTTACAGTACTTTTGCTACCTGCATGGACCCTAGCTGGATTTACATCATTAGCAGTTTGTGAAATCTAGCCATACAATAAAAAGACGCATATTCTACGATTAAAAACCTGGAAATTTAGAATTGACTTTGACTGTTTGAGGACTTACGTACCCTCTCAGGAGGACTATAATTTTACAATACTTCAACCCCCTTTGAGGGTACAGCCACTAACAATTCTAGTTACAAATCTAAACAACCAATAATTAAAATACATCTATTTACAGAACACGTTATTCAAAATTCTACCAAAAATCAGTTTCTTTTAAAAAAAACCAACGATTAAATGAGAATTAATGTTAGTAAAAAGATCCTTTACAGTTTTGACATTAAAATATTTATCCCTTGTGATGGAGAATTCGACACAGTCAAGCAGAATATGCTTGACCGTGACTCCCTCATCACAAGGGATACAAAACGGAGGATCCTCACCTTTCAATAGGTATGCATGAGTATATCGTGTGTGGCCAATACGACATCGTCTTAAAATAACCTCTTCAAATCTGGACTGACAACCCAAGTAGGTGTAACCAATATACGGTTTTATTTCATGTAATTTATTTATACCTACTTGGGTGTCCCACTTCTTCTGCATCAGATCACGGATGTAAGTTCTAATGCTAGCTTTGTAATCAGTGTAAGGAATAAGAAGTGGTGTCATAGATTTGTTGAGTGCTGCCTTGGCAGCAAGATCAGCCATTGCGTTACCGGAAATACCTACGTGGCTGGGTAACCAACAGAATACGATGTCGTATTGGCCAGTAGCAAGATTATTATACAATTCAATAATTTCTATTAAAAGTGGATGTTTACAAGAAATATTTTTAATCGCCTGAAGGCAAGAAAGAGAGTCTGAATAGATTATATATTGTTTTACGTTTAGGGTGTCTCTGAATATATCTAAGAGCTCTCAATATGGCGTTTGCTTCTGCAGTAAAAATAGAACTGTTATCTGGAATTCAAGAAGATATTGTTCTGGATCCAATGACAGTGGCACAAGCCACTGCGCCACCGTCCTTGGATCCATCAGTAAATAAGGGTTTGTAATTGCTATATTTAAGTTTTAATTGATGATATTCTTGTTTATATTGTAAGTCATTTGTTTCTGATTTTTAAATGATGTTAATGTTAGGTCAACTTGTGGCCTAACCAATTGCCAAGGAGGAGAAGAAAGAAGACGGGAAGGAGCTATGGTTTCCAGCTCAATGCCGGCCGAAGAAAGAAAGGGTTTAATTCTGTGTCCGAGAGGTGGAACAAGAGAACACTTTTTGTTGTATAAATCCTCGTAGAGAGGATTGAAAACAGTTATATGCCGGGTTAGATTTGTTAGAGTATAGTTTTGTAGCATATTGTAAAGATAATTTTATACGTCGCTGAGTGAGAGATGGCTCATCTGCCTCGACATAGAGACTGTCAACGGGAGAAGTTCGAAAAGATCCAAGACATAATCTTAGGCCTTGATGATGGATAGAATCTAACATTTTGAGACTGCTTTTACAGGCTCCACCATATACAATGGAACCATAGTCAAGTTTGGAGCGAATGAGTGATCTGTATAAGTGAAGTAGGGTGGTTTGATCGCCTCCCCATTTTGAATTGGAAACAACTTTTAACAAGTCGAGTGCCTTCAAACATGTAACTTTAAGGGATTTAATATGTGGCAAGAACGTCAAGTGGGAGTCAAATATAAGACCCACAAACTTGGCCTCTCTAACAACTTTAATAGGTGTGCCGTTTAGATACAGTTCAGGGTCCTTATGTGGTTTGTATTTACGGCAGAAATGTATACAGTTAGTTTTTTACTTAGAAAATTTAAAGCCGTTTTCCAAACACCATTTATTTATCTTGTTCAGACCCAACTACATTTGCCGTTCAATAGTATGCATGTTTTTACCTCGACATGAAATGTTAAAATTATCCACAAAAAGTGATCCATCAATTGAATCGTTTAAAACCTTTGATAAACTGTTTATCTTGATGCTAAAAAGTGTAACAGACAAAATACTGCCTTGTGGTACACCCTGATCCTGACTGTAATGATCAGACAGGGTAGAACCCACACGAACTTGAAATTGTCTATCATTTAAAAAGTTGGCTATAAATTGAGGCAATCGGCCTCGCAATCCGAAGTCATGTAAATCTTTTAAAATCCCATGTTTCCAGGTTGTGTCATATACGTTTTCTACATCAAAAAAGATAGACACTGCATGCTGTTTATTAATTATGGCATTCTTAACAAAAGATTCTAAACGCACTAAGTGATCGACTGTACTTCTGTTTTTGCGGAAACCACACTGAATATCTGTTATTAGGTTATTTGTTTCCAAGTACCAGACAAGTCGATTATTTATCATGCGTTCCATGGTCTTGCAAACACAGCTAGTAAGTGAAATTGGCCTATAATTCGAAGGATCCGTATGATCACGTCCAGGTTTAGGAAGGGGAACAGCGATAGCATCACGCCACGACGAAGGAAATTGTCCACATGTCCAAATATTATCATAAATATGTAACAGCGTCTCTAAGCATGTATCTGGCAAGTGCTTCAGGAGTTGATAATGTATGTTATCAGCTCCTGAAGCAGTATCATGAGCCTGATCAAGAGCAGTATGAAGCTCATGTAACGAAAAAGTTTCATTATAGTCTTCCCCATTATCTGAATTAAAGTTAATAGTTTTCTTTTCTTGCTGTTTTTGATATGTTTGGAACTTAGGTTCATAATTTGACGAGGAAGAATGTTTTGCCAAAGTTTCACCAAGTTTATCAGCAATATCGGTTTCATTAGTTAATAACTGGTTTCCATCTTTAAGGTGGTGAATACTAGATTTGGAGCCCTTACCTTTGATTTTTTGGATCATATTCCAGATTTTAGATATTGGTGTACGTGAATTAATATTTGATACATATCGTTGCCAAGATTGGCGTTTGCTTTCTTTAAAAGTACGCCGTGCTGTAGCATTTACAATCTTAAATTTATTCAAATTATGCACCATGGGGTGTCGACGGAAATAGTGTTCTGCCTTTTTCCGTTCCTTTCTAGCTTGCTTACATTGATCATTGAACCATGGTTTGCGAATATGTGGAACTGCAGAGGACTTTGGTATACACTCATGAGCAATAACATTCATTTCATCACAAAAACGTTGAATAGCATCAGAAACATTATCAAAAAGTTCAGGTTTAAGCCTGTCAACACACAGAGTTTCATATAAACGCCAGTTAGCCTTTTTGAAGTTCCATCTTGATGATGGAGGAACATCAGATGGATTCACAGGTTTTAGTAATGTTGGGAAATGGTCACTGCCACAGCGGTCATCATGAACTGACCATTCAGATTCATTTAGAAGGCTTGAATCACAAACTGATAAATCAAGGGCTGAATATGTTCCTGTGCCAGGATGTAGATATGTGTTCGACCCATCATTGAAAATACATAAATCATTTTCGGAACAGAACTCCTCTAGTATTTTACCTTTAGCATTTGTAGTTGTACCACCCCAGAGTGGGTTGTGGCCATTTACGTCTCCCATAATAACACAGGGTTTCGGGAGTTGGTTATACAAATTTTGAAGATCGGTCTTCTGAAGTGTTGAAGATGGTGAGATATATAAAGAGCATAGTGTGAGTGCAACGTGTAAAGTAAGTCTCACGGCAACAGCCTGGAGACCAGTATTAAGAATAATAGGGCTCTGAATAATATTCTGGTTTATAAGGATAGAAGCTCCTCCAGTGGCCCTCTCGCCCGGGGGTGAAAAAGAATTGTAAGCATTGAAATGGCGTAGGTCAAAAGTATCCGTCTGCTTTAAATATGTCTCCTGCAGACAGACTGCTGATGGAATAAAGTCCTGGATCAATAGCTGTAAATCACTGAAATTATTTTTTAGCCCTCTGCAGTTCCACTGTATGATATTATAAGAAGAAACTATCTTTTGGGGGGATTTATTGGGGATCTACCCCGCACCTTTTTGGAGGGCGACAGGCTATGTGCCCTGGGATGGAAGTTTTTTGACACTTCCATGGCCTCAAGCGATCCGTATTTATTAAATAATTTTACAGGATTTTCTGAACCCTTCTGGGGTCTGCCACTCTTTTTTGAAGATTCTGTTCTTGAGTCAGTTTTACTTTGAACAATATTCTTCGAGCTTGTTTTTGATCATGATTTGTGAGTTGGCTGAGACAAAGATTGTTCTCCAGATACAGATGAAATCTGACTACAGGACTGTGACCCGGCTTTAGATACCACCTGAGTGTTGACAGAAGATGTCAGGGTTTGAGTAGACTGTTCGGGTGCAACGAACTGAGCATTATTTGTTTTAACCCACTTCAAATCTGTCTGGCAATGTATCGACGAGGTAGTTACTTTTGAGGTATATTCAGGAGTTCTTACAACTGATGCAAATGATTCAGTATGTGCTGCAGATTCCACGAGTTTCTTTGCGTCAGAAAAGCTGACGTTCTGGGTGAACCTCACCTTGGAAATGGCAAAAGGGTTAAGTTTCATTGGCGTCTTGTCTACAGTTTCTAGAACTAAAAATCGTGGCCAATAGTCGATTGAGTTGGAAGGTCGTTGGTCGTCATCATCGTTGTCAAGTTGACGTTTATTGCGTTTTTGGGGGGTTTGGTATTCCATAGGTAGTATATATGTTTCATCATCCGAGCTCCCCACCCACCACGGAGTATCACAAAGGACAATGCTAAACACAAGCGGGTCTCCAACTTGCAGCACCAAGGATACTCAGATGATATACTCCAGCAGAAAAACCAAAAGATTAATTCTTCCACCAGATTGGCCCATGAGCCACCGCCTTCTGGGCATAAGACTCTAGGCAGAATTCATGTAAACAAAATTCAAGTCAAATACTATTCTGAACAAAGGGTGCCAAGACTAAAGTTTAAACAATTCCAAATCAAATTTTGTGCAATTACATATTATCTATGCACAGGGCTTGGCATGACCAGCCGATTGGTTGAACCGGGCCCATTCAACCACCCGTCTAGGTGAAGTCAGGGCCAAAGTGGTGTGTTGGGCATTAGGAACACTGGTCCTGCTCCCATGCCCTCAACCACCAGGGTCCCCTCCTCCACCGACACAGGGTCGCGACCCCCGGGTCCACAACGGGGGTGTTGGCGAGCTCTTGGCATTACCCTGCACCCACCACGAGGAGGTGGCTCGCCACGGGTGCCTCAATAGTACTTCTATTTTTTCGGAAACCACATTGAATATCAGTAATGAGATGATTGGTTTCCAAGTACCACACTAAACGATTATTCACCATACGCACCATACAGCTAGTGAGAGATTTTGGACGGTAGTTAGATGGATCTGTATGATCTCGGCCAGGCTTTGGAACAGGAATAACAATTGCCCGAGGAAAACTGCCCGATGTCCAAATTCCATCACATATATTCAAAAGTGTCTGGAGACATGATTCAGGCAAGTGTTTCAATAGTTGACAATGTATATTATCTTCTCCAGTTGCAGTATCATGAGCTTGCTCAAGAGCAGTAGTGAGCTCATATAGTGAAAATACTTCATTGCAATCTTCACCATTGTCCGAAGTCTCGCCTAGTTTATTTGCGATGTCAGATTTATCTGTTAAGATATCATCACCATCTTTGAGGTGGTGAATGCTTGCCTTGGAACCCTTGCCTGCAATTCTTTGAACCATATTCCACACCTTTGATAGTGATGTGCGTGAATGAATTTTAGATACATAATGCCCCCAGGACTGACGTTTACACCATTTAAATGTTCGTCTAGCCTTTGCGCTGTTTATTTTTACAATATTAAAATTATGAACTGTAGGGTGTCGACAAAAATACTTTTCTGCCTTTTTCCTACATTTTCTAGCTCGTTTGCAATCATCTGTAAAACATTGTTTACATATGTGAGGGTTCATAGAGGCCTTAGGAATACATGTAGTTTCATATGTTACACCTTTCAGTTTCTCCGAGAATAGCTGAATAGGGTCTGGAATATTTTTGAAACTTTCAGGCTGCAGTGTTTCGGAACAAAGAGTTTGAAACAATGGCCAGTTTGCTTTCGTAAAATTAAAGGTGGTTCATCAGTGGAGTTTATAGGTTGAAGCAGTACAGGGAAATGATCACTTCCTCATCGGTCATCATGAACAGACCAGTCAAATTCATTTAGTAAATTTTCTGTCAAAGTCAGATCCAATGCTGAATACGTTCCCGTGGCAGGATGTATGTATGTGTTAGAGCAATCATTTAAGATACATATGTTACTGTCAGAAATAAAGTCTTCAACTATTTTGCCTTTAGCATTAGTGCTAACACTTCCCCATAGAGGGTTATGTCCGTTTACATCACCCATGATGACACGTGGTTGAAGGGAAGTTGATCATATAAACCTTGTAAATCCGCCTGCTGTAAAGCTGAAGAAGGTGGAATGTACAAAGAACAGAGTGTTAAGGCTATGTGAAATGTAAGTCGAATTGCAACAGCTTGGTCATGAGTAGCTAATGGAACAACACTGTGAATAACATCCTGTCTTACCAAGATAGAACAACCTCCAGCAGCTTTTACACCCAGTGGTGAAAAGTGATTGTACACATTATATTTTCTGATATCACATTTATCTGTGTCCCTAAGATACGCTTCTTGTAGACACATTGCAAATTGTTTGAAATCTTGTATTAAAATCTGTAAATCATTAAAATTATTCCTATGTTCTCTACAGTTCCACTGGATTATGTTGGAATAGTGCATCATGGAGGCTCAATTGGCGATCGTTCCCGTCGGAAGTTGAACGGATTCTTTCCGTTCTGCGACGAAGGTCCATATCAAGTACTTCAAAGGTGTTATGGACAACTATCTCTGAAGATGATGTTTTCTTATTTGTCTGTTTTCTTTTTAATTTCTTTCTTTCATTTTTGGTTAAAGGTTTAGCAGCTGGTTGTACTGTGACTGGTGTACTGGGAACATCAAGCACATTGGCATCAATCGGAACTTGATTTACAGTTTGAGTTGAAGATGTGAGGGACTCAATGAGTGAATTCAATGTCAAATCAGTCTGAACACAAACTGATGTGCATTTAATAGGTGAAGTAGCAACAACTGAAGAAAACGATTTATTGGTTTGAATTGGCACTTGATTATCAACAAGTATTTTTGCCCCATTAAAGGAGATGGGTTTTTCTTTCATGTTTGATTTAAATATTTTCGACTGTTTTTGCCACACAGGATACACCTTGATGAAGCAACATGTTGACCTTTGCAGTTTGAACATGTGATATCTGCTGAGCAAACTATGTTCTCATGTCCTTCTCCATCACGGTGACAAACAGCAGATCCATTGCATGATTTGGAGCCATGTGCAAATGTTTGGCGCTTGAAACATCGGACAGAATTGGGGATATAGACCTCCACTCCGATGTTGATATAACCAGCTTTTATAAATCTGGGTAAGGTTGACAGCGAAAAGGTAAACAGATATGTATTTGACGGAATGATATCACCGTCCCGAGTCTTCACTGTAAAACGTTTGACTGTTGTCACTCCTTGATTTTGTAACTCGTGTGAAATATCTTCTTCAGACATGTCGGACAGGCAACGTGCTCTGTCACGAACAATGCCGCGACAAGTATTTAATGTTTTGTGTGCAGATGCAACAACCTCAGTGTTTGCAAATGTTTTCATGGATAAGAGTATAAAAGACTGTTGCCTCCGTAAACACTCAATAAGCAGTGATCCAGTGCAAAGACGTGTTACGTTCTTCACTTCTCCGCAAATTCCTGAAATGGAATTAGAAATTGCAAACGGGTTGAGCTTAAATGGCTGCATGTCTGCTGCTTCAATGACAATAAATCTAGGCCATGAATCAAGTACAGGAGACACATCTTGATCAGGTTCATCTGAATCAACATGTCGGCGTTTAGATCTGTTTGAACCAGGATTTTGTTGTGCCATAGTGGAAATAATGGAATTCAGCTCCCCACCCACCATGGAGTGCCAAGAAGGGCGGTGTTCAGTTGCATCGGATCGCCAACATGCAAACACCAGGGATACAAGAATGGTATACTTCAGCAAATATAACGCAAAAATCTGCGTTAGTTTACCAAATCAAATGCCAAGCTGGTTCGCCCATAACAAGAAATGGGAAACATGCAGATTTCGGAGGTCAACATCGCCGAATTGGCCCATGAGTCACCACCTTCTAGCATGAGACACTAGGCAGATTTAATTTTGATAACGTAAAACGTTAGCCAAGAACAATCAAAATCAAATACTATATATAAAAAGTGAATAGGTTTATAAGTCACACGGAGGGCTTGGCATGACCAGCCGATTGGTTGAACCGGACCCATTCAACCTCCCGTCTAGGTGAAGTCAGGGCCACAACCCACGGCAAACGGGTTGGTGGACCAAATATCCCCCCGGGCCCACAACGGGGGTGAACGGCTCCCACCACCCAGCCCCCAACACGAGGAGGTGGCCGTTCACGGGTGCCAATCACATGTATTGCCCAAAGAACAGGATACAATGATTCACAATAGGGATTTCTAGTACAATGCAGCTGAATCAGTAATGAGTCACAAATATAACATCAACTCACGTCGTGGTGGTCAGAGATACAAATATAACATCAACTCAAGTCTTGGTGGTCAGAGATACAGTTATACGAAATGTTACTCAGCGAGCGGTCAGGAACAGACGTTGACGAAGAGGCAGACAAATGTAGGTAGGCCAAATGATGACACAAAGCCAGTACAACTCCGAGGTTACGTTCGATTGTGTGTTCCGTTGACACAACAACCAGCCTTTATATACAGTCACCGATTCTTGAGCATTCCAGCGAAGAATGGAACCTTCGCGATCGGCCTCGTGTTTACCAACAGTCAAAACACCCACCCAACGGAAGAGTGCCTAAAGGGAGGCAACTCCAATGCACTACCTTAAAATGCGTGCCGCGAAAATACTATTACCTATGATACGAAATGTGACCTATAATAACTATCACTCAGTCAGTAGTAATACAAATTACAGAAACCACGTTCGTAATACTCTCCCACTTAAGGAAAATATGACCCACAATAACTGTCAGTCAATCAATAATAATACAAATTTGCAGAAAAGACATCTTCGTAACAAATAAAACGTGTATAAATGTTAGGTATATCCTTACAAGACTCATTGACACGTCATCGGTTCCCAATTACGGAGATCGATGCTCTGCTATTGATCACTTGATTGTCCAGACTCGATTATTTACTGGCCGCCGGCATGTAGCTGGAATATTGCGCGGCGTAAAACTAAACTGGTTCACTCCCTTACAAGAATGTCTTCGGTGAGTCTATTGGCAGTTCTATATCAGGTGTGACTCCATTGTACAAAAAGTAGAAATGTGTGGATGTGTCTCTTTATGACGAGGAACAGGACGTATCGGAGCTAACGTTTCGACATCAGCGAAATGAAAAACAAGGAAGCAGATAGCTATATTAGTACAAAGGAAACATCTACCATCAGAATCACCATTCCCACCTTGTCTCTGTTAATCATCAGATTTTCCGCCTCGTGAAGAATATAGCCAACATAGATGTCACCTTCTCCAGCAGCAAGACTACCAAGACCCTCCCACACGCAAATGACAGAGGCACAGTACAGGCCCAGCTTACGTGAAACACGCTCGGTCATCTGAGATTTCTCGGCTCCTTTCCGTGATATGTCGGTCGCGTTCTGAAACTCACACATCTAAACATGGCGTCACTGGAGGGAGCACCCGTCTCGGTAAGTTTTGTTTTAGTTTCTACTGTTATATCTTTATAACTATCCGTCTATGAACACCCGCGTTGAATGTGTATAGGTATGAAGTGTTGTCGGAGCTATAGACTAATCTTTTAGGAAAAGATCGTCACTGCAGAGTGTCATAAGTCATGCACATGGAGGCTTCCGATGTTCAGACGTAAACACCCTGGGGCATGACACAGCAAAAATAACCTGGTTTCCGCAGTGCGGAAACCTGATGGAAAGTGGACTGAAACTTAAGTTTCCACCAAGAATCCAGTGAGTTTCCGTTCTTTTACACTGAGTTTCCGCAATGACGGAAACTTTCAATTACCCACTTTCTAAGGGTTTCCGCACGGTATCCGTTACCCATGTTCCAACAAGTTTCCGTTGAGTTTCAGTTAAGTTAGAGATCCATCAGGTTTCCGCAGGGTTTCAGTCACCAAGACTCCATCAGGTTTCCGCAGAGTTTCAGTTATCAGGACTCCATCAGGTTTCCGCAGAGTTTCAGTTACAAACTGACCTACATAGTTTCCGCAGAGTTTCTGTTGCCAGAAAACTTTCCACAGCATTTCATTTACTCGGGTCACAGGAGTCATTCAATGTGTGTCATTGCATAAAACATTCTTGTTACTCCTGGTTGGCAAAGACAATATAAGGAGTTTGTGTACAATCATCGAGTATACAGAAAGAAAAACAAAAGATACAATAAGATTCACTGTTTTATTTTCAGACAGATATGGATCAAACATATATCTAATAAATAATAAAAAGGTATAGCACTAGATAACATATCAACATTTGTAACTTATGACAAAAATATTTCTAAAAACATGCTATAACAGTTGCATTCCTTGACTCCTCCTGCACCTCCTCACGCTGACACAGAAAAACACACCCCAGTCAGTCAATGCTAAACATATAATAACACACACCATGCAATACAATACAACAATGAAATGAAATGCAATAAAGAACTTAGGTTAGTATTTAAAGTAAATAAAGGTCTCTTTGAAAATAGATAAAAATTAAGATTCAATAAAATTGTATTAATTGAAATACAATCAGAATATCAAAACTATTAAAGTTTTACATTGAGAATAATTCAAATTTAATTGATCACAGATAAAATTGCGTTCATGTGATCGATTAGCTATTTACTAGCCCACTTGGGCATCCTTCAGCGGATATCTCTGTCATTCTGGTTGGATGCCGCATCCTGGTCTTAGCTTGTTGGCCTTAGCTTTGGTGGTGGCGTTGAAAATTGTGGCTGAGTCCAGTGCAGACGTCTTGAGTTTAGATTCCCAGGTAAAGGGGTAAGAGAGCAATAAATTGGCATCTTCTTCATCACTCACAACTAGTGAAGTCATTTCCAAGGTAAGTATAGTTGAAACCCTTTCCTTTCGTCGATCTGGCCAGTCATTAGTTTTCAGGCTTTTCATGCGCAGTGCAATTTTCTGAAAATTAAACAAAAATCAATCAACAGATAAACCATAATGACAAGATGGATTGCAAATTATTAAAAAGGAAGTGTCGTGAAAAAATCATTTACTTCATTAATCACCCCAACACAAGTTAAGCAGTTCATCACATTTAATGACATATCCTATTTTCTTATGGACACACAGTCTGTTGCTCTGAAGTGACATGTAGTCACTGAAGTGTAGTAACATGTTTATATATCATCATTAACTGACTTGATTCTTATGTTATGATTTATGAAATTATGATCTGAATCATGTATTACATATCTTAAGAATGTAAAAAGCAATAATCAATAAACGTTTTAAATGTATATTTCCGGAACTTAGAATCTGTCATCAGACATTGTAATGAGAAGAGTTGCTACATGTTAATATTCGAATAGATATACTTACGGATTTTTTTGGGTTTTTTTGTTTTGTTTTTTTTGCTGCTGCTGTTCTGTGTGACACTTTCTTTCCGGTTTCTTGTCTACTGAGATCATCACGCCTGTTCCGCCACACTCTACAAAGCGCTTCTGAAAATAAATGTTTAAAGTACTATACAGCATGTTTCACACATTTTAGTTCATTTTGTTAGGCAAAGGTATTTATATATGCCATGCTGGCTGGGTTACTGAAGTTAACACCCATAAATCTGTCTTTACACTATTAATTAAATCATTAGCTATTTATAATGATAGGCAGGTGAGTAAAAATTACCTTCAAAGATCCTATTGACCATCCTTGATCGTGATATAGTCACTTGTTTCTTTGACTACTGTATTCATAGTCCTCGTCACCGGCTTTACTGAAATAAAAACAAATGTCATTTACCTTGCACTTCGTTCAATCATGCGTCCAACATAATGTCTAATTAAAATTAAAGATCGTCAGTGAAAATTATACAACCAAGTAAACTACAGATTTATCACTTTGAATACATATATTGTTCTGAAAGTTTACCATTTTGTAGTTAAATGATTTAAAATAACCTCCAAAAAGGCTAACCATCCTTTGTGTTATTTCATGCAAATTCTATGTACATCCTGTTTGCCAAAGTTATGCAACCGGCATGTGAACAACTGTCATAAAGATCATGATAAAAGAAGTTTAGTTATATCACATGACATAACCTTGCAGCAATTAAGCATTGTAAAATCAAGGGGTCAGTTTGATGGCAATTTCACACAGGTGTAATGTTAAACTGATTTAGTTTATCGGCTATTCAAATCCATTTGCAAATGATACTTTCACGTATTTTTCATTTTGAGAAAACGTACGTAGGGAAGTGAATTAATGAAATATTCAAAGTGAAATTACCTAGTAACATGAACACATACCTTCGATAGACAAGGGTGATCCTCCAGGAGCAGTCGTGTCAAGATTTTTCTCACAACAGCCTCAAAGATTAAATCAAATACGTTAAATATAACAGGTATATATATGATTAAGCTCAACACATATGTATTGAATTACTGAAAAATTACATGAAATTTCAAATGTATCCTACGCAAAGCTAACAGTTTCTTATATGAATTTAGTGTTTGCCTCAAATAGTTCAGAAACACATCTGACCCCTCTGAGCGAATTTGGGGGTAAACAATTTCATTTCACTAATGATCCAGGATTGCATTTAAGAAACTACACCGAAATGTTGCCATTGTAAAAGCCCATCATTTTTATCATTCTTTAACATATATCTGAATTGGTGAAATATATCTTGCAATACCCAGTAAACTCATGAGTGAACCACTACATATGGCGGATCTTTGTGGTGCGGATCGTAATTCATCCCCACCCCCCAACACCTTTTGTACAAGTGTTAACCGAGTTGCAACGCTAAAATTTGCAAACTATTAACAGGAGCACCAAAATCAAAAGTCTGCCCCTTTAAACTTAAATAAATACTTGTGGTTAGTACTAAGATAGTTACTTACAAATACAAGCTTGGTGTATTCTATACCATGTCGATCTATTGAAATGGAATATAAACAAACTTATTTTTCAGGCCTATTTTACTTAGATTTTACGATAACATTTAAAAATAATACGAGCGAAAATATGCATTCGCGGGATAAACTTTAGAATCTATCCGGATTTCTGTCATTGACGCAATAATTCTTTAAACGTTATTTGACAATAAAAAAAACCCTCGGTCTTACCTGACACATGGGGAGGTACTCCGAGTTCCTCGCATCCGTTCTCTGCTTTCTTCTCCAAGTCGCGAATTCTTTCGTCGAGTGCTTTTTGGGAAAGTGAGGTGGCCATGGCAAAGTTTACACGACGCAGCCATCTTATGTTTAAAGTTTTGAAAATAATTGCTAGGAAAACAAATTTGTTCCTACCAGCCAAACAAGATGGCGTCTCGCTAACACTCACGGGAAATACACAGTTTTGTCATTGTTTTTTAAAAAATAAATCTAATGTGACCATTTGACAGTAGATTTCCGCGTTCTACAACAAAAGAGGAGGGTACGCCCTGTTGTGAGTTGTTTTTGTAACAATTAGATAGTCTCGCGTGGACGTGATCCTGTCGCCATTCGTTTATTTGTTTACATTGCCGACATCAAAGGGGAGTGTGAAAAGTGGAATTCAGCGGATTGAATGTAAGTACTCAAAGTGACAACAGTGGGCAGTTATGGTTTTAGCAGTCTTTTCAGTTTTTTAGCGTCACTGATTGTTTTTTCTCAGTGTCAAGCATCCATATGTAGGCCTTGTGATTGTTAACAGTGATTAATTGTGAAAACGTGTTCACCTTCCTTTAACAGGCCCGAGTCCTACTGATTTAGCACTCATGGGAAACTTTATTGTGGCAAATAAGTTATTTTCTAAGATCCTGTCAGGAGGAGGTAGTATCCGGATATATTTCTGCTGGATGGACCCCCCCTTCCCACGTACCATGTAAGTAATTTACGCACAGTGCTCTCGGGGGTTAGAAATATTAACATTGTTTGCTCTTTTCAGTTATACACCCAGATCTACTATCCCTATCTACCCTTTACGTTAACTTGATGAATACCTTTACTACTATTACTAATATAATTTGGTGATGTGTCACAATTTCTTTCAAACCTTAATTCATTTGTCAATGTGAATGAAGAATAAAGTACAATCCCACTGACCCTATGGCTATGATTTGAACATGCATAATTTCTGCAGACTATTCGTGGCACTTTCTGCTGCAGGGACACAGTTCTTTGTGGACATTGCGACAAGTAATTGTCAAGAAAGACAGCCTAAAAGTTTCTGAAATATGGTTGGTTTCTACAATATTTGTTTTAACATGGGTACCCAGAGATATTCCGTATATATGTCTTCGTTATATCTATTCATACAATCTGTACTCCAGAAATATTTCAACCAAGTCACATCATACATTTATTAGTTCATCAAATTATCTAGTATCTTATGTTCTGTGACAGTTCTGTGTATCCAGTTGTCCCAGTTAATCAGTTTGATTTGATATTTGTTTTATAACCATTAAAACTTTGTCCATCAGTACATGTTGCATGTGTTAGCCCTACAATGCATTGACATTATCATCACACCTCAAGTTTCATATTTCTGAAAGAATCATTGTGTCAGTTATTTGATTTACAGATATGGATTGTGGACCAACAAACTCGGAGAATGACAAGACGCCTTCATTGGTATTTATAATTCACGCTATATTATCTGTTATATGCCGGTAAGGGAATCTCTATTATAACAATATTATTCATATAGCTTTATAATGAAGCAGACACTATGTAAGTGCATACAACAAACCTTTTTGACCTCACTCAAAGTGTAAAGCGTAATATATACATATATTTTAAATTCCAGGAGAAATACGGCTTTTCTGTCCTCACTGCCAGACGTCTGTTTCAAGAAAAACACGTTATTTCCATCTCCGTAACGATAAGATGTTTGTTAGTTTGTAAAGATTTTTCGGGTGAATGACAAATGTTTCATCAGGTAAGTCATCAAAGAATTTTTAGATTTCACTAAAAATCGAGTTTGCACTGTCACTTTGCTATCCATGTTTAATATATTTAATGTATGTATCATACATGTAACTGTAATAACTGAAAGTGAGCAAATGGTAATACGTATTTAATATTTGTAATACATGTTATATGCATTATCATATATATTGCTGTGTTTCATTCATTGGAAATGTTAAGATTTTACAAGCTTTTCTTCAGTGAATTGTCTCTCAGTTGAATTGATGATTCAAACTGAATGTCCTTTTCCTTTCCAGACACTGACAGTGACCAAGATATTAACAGCACATTCAAGGTTTGCGAGCTATTACCACCACAATGTGAGACCCTGATTGATTCGGATTCAGATGTTTCGCCAGATATTAACCAGGACTCGCATACACCAACAAACATCTACAGAAGAACAAAGCACTTTGTGTAGTGACTAGCTCGTCTTCATTCAGTGTGCCAACTTCCTGAGCAATGCTTGTGTGGAGAGAATTCTGTTACTCTTCTCTGAGCGCGCCAGTTTCTTAATACAGCGAATTGTGTACTACTGCAACTGCTCTGTTGCATTAAAATGTGACCTTTTCTAAGAAATGAAACAGTTGAATCATAACATTTCCAGAGTTTGTTTTTTGTTCAAATAAATATGTAATAAATATAACAAGATAATACAACATATTTCAGCTTTCTAAACTAACCGAACTCTCATTGTCATCTTCCTTGTACAGAAACCTAGCGGGAACCTACATTACCCAAGATCCACAAGGTTACCGCAAGACCAGAAACTTACTCACTCCAGCTATAAAGGTTTCAGTAAACTGAAACTAAATGGAAACTTCCAACTACAGTTTCAGTTGACGGAAACATGACGGAAACTAAGACTTGTTAGTTTCAGTTGTGGAAACTATGCGGAAACTCTCATTGCGCGTTTCCTGAAGCTGAAACCCAGCGGAAACCTACACTACCCAGTATCCATCAGGTTTCCGCAAGAACGGAAACCAAGTTATTTTTGCTGTGTGACTTCTGCATTGACGATCTTTTCTGGAAAAAACAATTTATAGTCCCGACAACACCTTATACCAAAACGTATTCAACACGGGTGGTATTATAAAAATGAAATAGTAGAAACTAAAAACAAAATTCAGACGGGTGCTCCTTGACGCCATGTTTAGATGTGTAAGTTTCAGAACGCGACCAGCAAATCACGGAAAGGAGCCGAGATATCTCCGAAGATGGCCGAGCGTGTTTCAGTTATTACCGACACTGCTTCCGATAGGGGCGTTGTGTTTATGTTATTACTGCTAAACTACCGATATGGCTGCAACTGTTTCGCGAGTGCGCTGCGCTTGTTTACACTTGAGACCCGTGAAGGTCCCGGGGTAGAATAGGCCTTCAGAAACCCATGCTTGCCATAAAAGGTGACTATGCTTGTCGTAAGAGGCGACTAACGGGATCGGGTGGTCAGACTAGCTGACTTGGTTGACACATGTCATCGATTCCCCATTGCGCAGATCGATGCTCACGTTGTTGATCACTGGATTGTCTGGTCCAGACTCGATTATTTACAGACCGTCGCCATATAGCTGGAATATTGCTAAGTGCGACGTAAAACTAAACTCACTCACTCACACTCACGTTTACACTTGAGATGCACTTCCTCAAATTTACTTGGGGGAGGGCTGATAGTAGGTCACTCCCCAATCCCAGATCCCCTGCAGTTATAATCACACACACACGTCAGTGAAAATCCCTCAAACACCGTCTGGTAGAATACTGGTCACATTAGCAAAACCCAAGACCACGCCATCATGCAGGAAGCAACAGTTACTGAAATCCTGTCTCCAAACCACTAGCGCCAACGGAAACTACGAAAGGCCACAGCCAAAAGAAGGTCTGTGACTCGGGACCATACCTGCCACCGCTTGTAACATATCTTCACTGCCACCAATCAGTGCTATTAAATTTCCTATATAAGACATTTTCTGCTGTACATAAAAACTGTTGTCTGTTACCAATCACCACCTAAAATGACTACTGAGGCAGGGATTATGTCCTGGCTTCTAGTTGTTCGTTGCAATTACAATTCAGCGCCAGTTAACTGCTGGCTATCCTTATTAGGAATGAGCATGTTTGGTGAAAGGGTTGTTACAAATGGTCTCCAAGGTAGTTTGGGAAATATAATGAAACAGGGTGACTAAACTGAATGAAAAAAAAACGTATTAATTAACAGAAACCACATTAGCTCAGACATGCCAAGCAACAGTACTGATGAAACAGCAACATGCACAATCTGTTACACAGTTTACAATGTGCGTGACATGTTTATTTAGTGAAACCTGTCGTGTAGTTCCATATGCAACATTTGACTATTCATTCTCTGTTATTTATGAAGTAACTTTTTCCTTGGATATATATCCAAAATAAGATAATCAGGAAATATTTATGCATGACGTGTCATTTATTCCCCATAAACTGGATATCATTTTAGAACTTTCATAGATGTTGCACCTTGTCATTTATTCGCTGCTGGCAAAAGCGTGGCACGCCGTAGGTTTGGTCAGTAACTGCTGTTTATTTATTTCTCTGGAGTACCTAGCAATGGCAATGGAAGATAAACCTGGACTAACCAGTAGCAAAACGGCAAAGAAAAAGCTTCTTTTGGTAGTGATTGCTACGTCGAATTTCTGTGTCCTGTGCTGTGTGTCCCTTATTGCCCCGTTCTACGCAATAGAGGTATGTCCGATGGTACTGCTTTTATGTCCTCTGTTTTAAATTGTAAAATAATTCGCTATTCAACAGCAGTAACCGAAAAATCCTAACGACAAAACTTAACTCAACATATGAAACTGGGACATTGGGTATATCCAGAAAATATAATAAATGTTAGAGGAAAATATGTCCACGGTGGTACCGCTTTTATGTCAACTGTTTTAAATTGTAAAACACTGCACTACTCAACATAAATAACTTAAGAACCATAACGACAATACTTACCTCAACAGATGAAACTGGGACATCAAAATGCCTAGTACTTCATGTTAGTGACAAAAAGACTTTGACTGGACGTCTGTGACTTACTGACCTGGAGCAGATACAAGTTACATTCTGTACATCTTCTTTTCCCAGGCAGCCAAAAAGGACGTGGGTGAAACTGTCACGGGGATAATCTATGGCAGCTCTGAATTTGTCATTTTTCTGACTTCGCCTATTATTGGATACCTGGTAGGTTATAGATTACACGACGTCATGCACAATACTCTAAATTATTGTAATATTTCTGTATTCGGAAACATCGTCATCGTTCGCTTGTACTGCTATTTTGTTGAATGAATATTTTCATTGTTTTCTTCAGCTGTCCAAGTTCAGTCCACGCTCCTTCTACATTGCTGGTCTCTGGATGTTTGGTGTTTGTGAAGTACTGTTCGGGTAAAATTGGTACAATATTATGCTGGGTGTCAATTTAGTTGTTGTTGATTATCATACGGTTTATAATGTGATCAGTGGAAAGCTTCCAAAGCGGGGAAACCGTCATATCTCACGGAGAGATTCAAAATTAAATGGGCCCTCTTGCTGGTAGGACGACTGATGAGGTGTTCACTTGGATTCAGTAAACAAATGTCATGCAATCATGTAATATCAATGCATGAATGTCAGGTATATCGGGGGTAAATCTCAGTCAACAGAAATGGACACTGTTGACTCTGCGTCTATAAGTTAAAAATGGAATGGAAATAATTCTTTAAATAAGTACATGTACGTTAACCCATGAACAATTTTGCATTTTGCAGATGGATGAACCGGCTTCCTGCAGGTCCCTTGTTTGTGGTTCCTTGTCTAGTTCTCAGAACAGTAGAAGCCTTGGGAACAGCAGCAGTTCTGACATCGAGTTTTGCAATTGTTGGACAAACGTTTCAGGAAACTGTCGTCTCTGTATATGTAAGTTGCTGTTCCACCGAGAAGCCACACACTGGTTAATCCATTTTTGTCATCCGATACCCAACTAGCCATCAATCTCGGATACATTTATGTCTAAGACGCTCAAAATGACCTTTTTTATTTTGATTGCCCCACATACATACGTTTCTCTTTTGATACAACAGACACGCCATTCACACCAATGTGAACGCCACGTGGATAAGCTGTGTCTATCATATGTCCGTTTTGATTTCGGAGTTTGGATGAACTTGTGTTTATCTTATGTTATTATCATATTTTGTTTTTGAAGACAGGATGAGGTTATTTGCGAGAATGTCACCACTGATAATCGATTCACTCCTAAAGCGGTGCCTAAATGTATAAAAGCTTAAATTATAAACAGTATACCAAAACATTTCACCACCGTAAGCAGGCATATGAAAGAAGATGGTTCACTGTTATGCATATTGTTGTTTTGAGTTTTATTTTGAATCTGTAAAGGGTGGCATTATAACTGCTATTCCATAAGGTTTATTTTTCTGCTATACATTTGATATGTCAGCATCAGATTTATCGGAATCTGTTTCCTGACACGTTAACGGGAACATTATCAAATAGTCCAAAATGATTGTATAATACAAATAAATATTTAAGTTCACGAGGTTTGTGTATTACTGATACTCTGTGTAGGAGGATCATTCACGTCCGCAGGATTTATTAGGCATTTTCTTTTTTCTTAAAAAAGTCTATCTTATCTTTTGCGCTTGTTCTTGACTATATACCAGTTCAGCTACGTTTTGAACTTTTGCCTGTCTTAATCTCCTCAGGGAATACTGGAGACGGTGATTAGCCTGGGGTTTATGGCTGGACCGGCAATTGGAGGAGGACTCTATCAGGTATCAGTTTGGAGATAAATCGACAAACCCTTTCTGTGAATAAGACTGCATTTTTCAGCAAAGAAAGAAAGTCTTAGTAATGCGCTTTCATCTTACAGTTAGGAGGTTATGGAGTTCCCTTCTGGGCCCTTGGAACATGTACAGTTCTCTTTGGATGTGTCTCCTACGCACTTCTCCCTACTCTGGACCGTATGTAACACAAATACATTGTGCAAGAAATATGTGTTGCTAAAGGTATTATTCCGGTTCAATTTCGGGGAAACAATGCAATAAAATTAATTAACATACACACGAAACATGTGAAACGTTAAAAATCTATCTTGCTTTTTTTCAGTGATAATGACATAGATCATACTACCGTGAAAAATATAAATCTTTCGTTCACCGCTGTGTAATGTAACTTTTATTCTTCTATCTTTTCCCATAGAAACGTTTTAGACTTGTAGCGTCATGCTGTGTGCACTAATGTGTATCATATACAAAATTAATCATAATACTTGCTGCAAGTAAGCGAGAAAATTATCCCACTGACAAAAACATACTTGTGTAACTGTGTGTGGTCATGACACTGTCATATGCTTGGGCTGCTCCCATAGCTACACCAAGAGCATCATTATTTTCAAACGTATATCTGTTCCCATTTGACTTGATCATTGACTTATACGTCCCTGTATTTGCAGACATGCAGTCAACGAAGAACTCAAGTTTACCGCTTCTACGTTCCCCCGAAGTTTGGTTTGGTATATGCAGTATATCTGTGGCTCTCTTTGCCACTGTTCTCATGCATCCCGTGTATGCGAAGCACCTTGGGCAGGTAAACGTAAAGGTCACATGCAATGCAAAACACATCTTTGCAGATTCTGATACCTTTCAGGATGGGGTTACAGAAACAAGTCAAAAATGAAAATTCAACTTGAAAGTTGAAAATTACTGCGATGAAAAAAACAATGTCCGCGAAGTCGCAGTTCAAACGATTCACTATATGTCCCCCAGCGCTTGGGGGGAAGGGTGGTTTCACAGGTTTATTCGGCTTCGACATTTGCGCAACAGGTTCATCACAGCATCCTCCACAACATCGGTAGTGCCTGGACGCAGTGCCATTTCTGATCAGACTGTGAGAAACCGCTTACATGAGGCTGCTGATCTTAACCCTATCGAACATTTGTGGAGCGGATTGGGTCGTCGTGTGCGACAGCGTGACCCTCAGCAACAGACGTTACCTGCTCTGGTTGTGGCCTTGGGGGAAGAGTGCCAACTCATTCCCAGGCACTTCATCCGGAATCACTACGAAAATAAGCTGGTTTCCGGAACACTGAAACTGAGAAGAAACCAACTTTTCCAGTTGGTATTCGGGGAGTTTCCTGTAGTTTCATCGTGGTTTCCATGCAACTGAAACTGCACCATGTCAGCATGGTTTCCAGTAACCCACTCCTCCAAGCGGGATCCAGTTGGTTTCCGTGTTTTTAATTTACTGTAGGTCTCCATGAAAACTGAAACTGAATTTTGCACCATTTCCACCTGGTTTCCAGTGCGATTCATTACCAAACCCTCCAAGCAGGATCCATCTGGTTTCCATGTATAGGTTTATTGAAGGTTTCAGCCTGGTTTCCATGTATAAGTTTATTGAAGGTTTCAGTCTGGTTTCCATGTATAAGTTTATTGAAGGTTTCAGCCTGGTTTCCATGTATAAGTTTATTGAAGGTTTCAGTCTGGTTTCCATGTATAGGTTTATTGAAGGTTTCAGCCTGGTTTCCATGTTGTAGTTTCCAACTTAGTTTCCAATCTAATTTCCAACTAAGTTTCCATGAACTGTCTCACATATAGCAAATCAGATATTTTATACAAATGCATAGTGGTAAAAAGCTTAAGGATGACAAATAACAGAATAAAACACAAATTCATAAAAGTTTATATATATTCAAGAATCTGTTTATAAACAAATAATGTTTGAAACATTCAAATTAGTAATTGGAATAAAAACATGGGAATAAATAGCAGTGAGTATGCAATGTGTCTTAAACACATCAATGTAGATCAGCCCATATCACTTGACTTCCCACTTCGAGAAATGTTAGCTCATTCCCCAAGAGAGGAAGAACTTTCTGCTTCTTCTCCTCCGGCCAGTCAATCGTTTCACAGCCTTCCTGCTTTCCAGCTATTGAAATTTAGAAAACAAACTATCACTATAAACAAGCATTCGTCAGCAATACCCATGGCAAGAGAAAAGAAAACTGTTCAGTATGGCTTGAGGTGAAATAAACTGAACCCCCCCCGTCCAACAAGCGATAAGCGAGGAGCTCAGGGAGCATTTGACCTCAAAAGTGACAAATGTTTCAATCACAGAACAGCTTATTGATATTTGATAGAGTGCAGAGACACAACAAAATTCTCCTTTGAAAGCCATAATGTATTTATTATTTTTGAAGCTTTGTCATGAGTTGTAATATTTTTCCTCGATGTTATAGTACATTTTCTGTGGACACTGATGAAGTACATGTATACTGATTTTCATTTTAAAGCATTCGTTGAAGTCCGATGTTGATCAGTTTACGCAACAAATTACTGCTCATTTGTTTTCAGTTCAACCTTACCCAGAGTGAGATTGGCTTTGCTTTTGTGGCATGCCCGAGTGCCTTTTCAGTCGCGTCAGTGACCTGGGGATACCTTCTGGAAAATTGTGTGGGTAACTATAGACCATCGCACTGTATATCCATAGTCATATACAAATTCGTTAGAATACCATGAGAAACAGCTAACGTTCTCTTCTGAGGTCCAACCGTTTACTGCAAGGATTTTATAAGAAGCTTTAGTTCCCAGGTTTAGTCGCTTATATTTGTAACTATGAAGGGCAGACATTTCGCGTCATTTGTGTAACAACAATCAATATACTTCAGTCATTTCATGAAATTTCGCTTAATACCTTAATTTGCAGAAGTGGATCGCAATTTCAACATCACTTATTGTCATTTACAGTTAAAGCTTTTGTAGCAGCGACTGTTGCACTTCAGCATGGCTTTGCAGCATTTACACCTGTTTGTTTGAACGCTTAATGTGTCCACAGCCGCCACACCCCACCACCCCCTGTCCACCACACACAGATGAAGTGAAATGTCATGAAATGTAATTTGATTGTTAACAAAATGACGTGACATCCTGACCTTTTCAGTTAGTTCATGAAATGATTGGAATTTTAAGTCATTTCACAGTCTGACTGTAACATATGTATGTATATTATTTATAAACTCTAAAATGTGTTCAGCAGAATCATGGCGAGAGACTTAAAACTAATATGTATTTATGAAAAGGCATCTCTATGTCGACTTGGATTACTAGATTCGGACCTATTTTATCACCCATTTGTCGATCGAAGACTTGGCCACGCGGCCGCGTTGGCCCACGTCATCGTATCTGATTTGCGTAGATAGATGATCATGCTGTTGATGACTGGATTGTCTGATTTTGACCCCAACATTTACAGACCGCCGCCGTATACCTGGAATATCGCTGGGTGCGGTGTTACACAGCCAACAAACCACAAACCTTTAAGATTCAAGATTGAACACAAAATACAGTCTCTTAACAGTCGTACATGAACCACTTTCAGACCGCAGACATATTCAGAAATTTGGTTAACGTTTGAAGTCTTTCTAAATTCTGTTTCTGTTGTAACTGGAATAATTTCATAACTGACATTAAACTGGCTTATGTGTTGAACAGGTTAGCTGGCATCTTCAATATTAACTACAGAATAATGTTATTCCCCTTTCAGGCATCTGCCGTTCCAGTGTTAGTTGCTGGTATGACTTGTGGAGCAATTGTCTATTTGTTTCTTGGACCAGCTCCCTTCATCTGTGTATCAAAGTAGGTTGCTTGAATGTACTAGTATGTGATCGAAAGCCGACATTCTGATGTCTAGGTGTGCGCATGGGAGTTACGATCACTAAGGTTGGGCAAGGGGACCCAGAACGTGTAAGTTAAAATTGCATCAATGGCATTTGAACGGTCATAGTAGTCTCTTAAGATGACCCCCATCGCCAGAGTTAAGTAGCTGGGGCAATTCCTGCAGTATCATATGAATAATATTTATATTGCACGAGGCATCTCGATCAGTGGGCGTCGAAGGCGTTTGCACGTTGATAGCCTGAACAAATTTGGTTAACCCTAACGTGGAACAGTTTTGGGTGGAATTGAAATATTGTCAGTGAGCTGAAGGCCGACCTCACTGTGTAGATACATTGAGCACGATTTAATTTTTCTCTGTTTCACTAACAAGCGTATTTCTGCAATGATGCTTGCCTTCTTTCGCATGAACACTTGAGTGTTTGGAAGGCCAGAGTCATTCAGTCAGGAGTGCACCTCATGGTTATTGGTTCGGGTTACAGGTGGACTCCAGCAACCTCATGCTGTCAGTCACTAGATTGCTTGGTTCAGATATGTGTGCGCGTGTATGTGTGTGTGGTCTGATGTAATCCGCTCTGGGAATATTGATAGAGGAGTATACTGAATAGTGGCTGAAGTGGTTGATTTTCTAAAAGTGATAAAAACCAAAAGAATTGTGTGGATTGATATGAACTTGTCTACTTGCACAGCACATTGTGGTTAAGCGTACTGACTGTAGGGCTGGTTGGATTCTGTTCGGCTCCAATCGTTGTCGGTTCCATCAAATACATCTTCGAACAAGCAAGGTGAGACACAGCAATACCAGATAAATGAATATCATGATTTTATTTTATGGTTTCCTGAATCATTGTGTCACTGATTTTATACCAAACTTTAACATATCAAGAAGATTTATTTTTACCTCACTTTAAAAGACATTTTTCACGTTTTAGCCGACTAGGATACAGTGAAAGCAATGCCACTCTCGGTATGATTTCGGGCACCATTCATGCCGCTAACTACCTAGGGTACGTAAAATATATTTTGTTCTGGGAAAATCAAAAATGGTTTAAATTGCGATTACAATTAAACTGAATGACGTGCACGATCTTGACATATGTAAATGAAGAAGTGTAATCCTAAATATTTCCATTTTATAAATGACACTGAGTATTCATAGATCTTGACTAATATTGTGAGTACTAATGTATAAGATAGTACACCTGTTAGACCATGAAAAACTGGGTGATGCTTCCGCCATCCTTGAAGCAGTATTGATCGAAGTTTCATTACAGTAAGGAATGCTAATTTTGGGATTCTACAATGCAACTACAGAAGTTTGCTCTTTGATGGAATACACGCACATATTCAGATCCATTTCCCGTAATGTTAATATAAATACGAAAATTGTTTCAGGTGCTGTCCCTGTTTGTACTCTTTGACCAATCGTTTCTCCTTTGCAGAACTTTTATTGGGCCTCTAGTCGGCGGTGTTCTAACGGAACACTTCGGGTTCGCTTGGGCAATGACATCTTGTGTTCCTGTACTCATGCTTCCGGTACGGATGTCGACATGAGCCTTGGCTCATCGATATATTTAAGTTGAACCATTTCATAGTTTTGGAACGTAAGGACAAACGTGACTCTAAAACCAAGAAAATACATGAACGAGTCAGAAATGTCTAGGTTAATAATAAACTTTGAGGGCAGATTCACATGGTTTACAATTTACTGGTATCCTCATATTCACTCATTCTTTCAGTTGCTCTTGTTTGGACCATTGCTGATCTTCAGAAGTAGGAATCTGCCCACACAACCAGCTCCATCTAACAAGAATTACACAACAATAGAAGGTCTAAACACAGCGAACAGTGACATCCGATGATAACATCATGCCTGCGGTCCATAACTAGCCGTGGTGTCCGGAGTCCATATCTAACCGAGATGCACCATTTTCGTCCACTGAGAAGCCAACACAAGTGTCCGTATTGTTCCATTGTTACATTACACCTCTGTATTGTTTCATAATAAGTCATTGATTCAGTTATTTGATCATATTTGAAGATCTTTGTTAAACGATTGATTTTTTGACAATTTCAATTATGAAATAAAAATATCCTCAAGTTTGATGTTGGTTCGGTTGTTAACTAACCAGTTTGCATTATATAAGTAGGGAATGATATTGACAGGATTTACCAAATACGTTTTAATTTAATTGAATCTGAATGCATTGATTCCGATATACAGTATGTGCCGAATTTTAATGGCAAGGGACCCACATTTGGTTTTCATATGTGGCTAAACCTTCACGTGAGTAATGACATAATACAGGTCATGTGGCATCTTTCAGCATTTAACTGTTGAGAGCTATATTTGAAGGAATGTGCGACAATGGAGTCAGTTGAGTACCGAGAAGTGATCAAGTTTTTATACTTGAAAGGTCGCACACTAAGAGAAACCTTTGATGAAATGGAAGCGACTTCTGGGAGGATGCCCCATCGTACGATGTAGTCAAACACTGGCATAGCCAGTTTAAATTTGTTCAGAAATCTTTGGAGACTGCTCCCATTCCTGGTTGACCTCCCTCAGCCCTAAATGAAGACCCTGTCCATCACGTGGAGACTGCCAGTTTGGAAGATCACCGCTTCACTGTTTGCCATCTAGGCCATGATGATAGTTGCGTAAAACGATGGGAGAAGTGTGTAACGCCATGATGATAGTTGCGTAAAACGATGGGAGAAGTGTGTAACGCCATGATGATAGTTGCGTAAAACGATGGGAGAAGTGTGTAACGCCATGATGATAGTTGCGTAAAACGATGGGAGAAGTGTGTAACGTTTAGTGGTTGATATTCATAATGAGTATGTCAAGTTGTGTTCCCTTAAATCCACTACAAGTGGAGCAGGGGAAATCTTTAATGAACGCTCCTCGTACGATTAAATTTTTGTAACTGCCCATTGCGTGCATTGGGCAGGCCATACTCCCAAAGCGTGCACCTATTGCATGAAATGGGTAATATTTGAGTATGAAAGTAAATCTCCAAATATTCTCAATGTAGCCAGCCAGCTAGCTCATTTCACTCAATGCGCAACACATTGCTCTGCGCAATGCATGCAATTGAAATTAGTATTGCTTATATGACTTGTCTTTAATAACGTAAATTATAATATCTAATGAACAGACTGTAATATTAGGCAGAGTGAGAGTAAATTGAAGGCGTGGAACATGGAATGCAAGCCCTACAATGGTCTGCACGATACCCAGGGTAGCCACACACGATACTGACTTTGATGTATCCTAATCGTACCAGTTTTGGTGATTTTGTTTTGACCATATATGTCAAGTTTGAACTCAGTCCTCTGATTTGGTTGTTTACTAGAACGAATTCAAGTGTGTGCTTTACGAAACCTTTACCGGTGTTGTTTCTTTTGAGGTTCAGTATATATTGAAATGTTATTAGTCTGGGACTATTTTAAACTGTAACGGTTGTCACAGTGGCCAAAATAGCCAAGACAAGAATGGTGTACTTTTGGGGAAAAGGCAAGACGCAGATTACAGACTGTTTGGGCGGTTGAGCTGGGACGATTATGTAGGTAGGTAGGTATGGATGGATGGATGGATGCATGCATGCATGAACCCTGTTAGCCTCTCATTCATATTTGCATATTTATTGAAGATAAGTGTATACATTTTTTTAATTAGATGTGTTTTCATTAACTCAACATCTATCGCATGCCAATGAAATTTTGGGAACAGTATCGTATACATGACAGCACCTGTTCAATGACATTAATGTGACATTTCATTGAAACATGTGTCTGATTATTATGACAAAAGTCCATTTGTGCTGACTACGAGGCTATTCCATCCATGATTGGCGTTAAATATCAATATTTTAGGGTAAAAGGAAAAGGAGCCCTCATATGCTTTTCAAATATGTATTTGTAGGTTACTTACCTTGATTTTGCCTGTCTTGATTAAAACAAACTCGCAAAACTGCGCAGCATATATTTAACTTACTATCTGGATGAATTAATTAAAGTGAAAATCTAAAAGCGAACATAATAAAAGACTGATTCATTCTGCAGTGCGGATACCTTTGGCCGTTAATTTGTTTCGGACAAAAGAAACTACACCCCTGACCCATCTCCTCATTGACCACGCGTTAAGTACCGGGTTACAACTGGTCTCTAGTAACCCATGCTTGTCGCAAGAGGTGACTAAGGGCATCGGGTGGTCGGGCTCATACTTGGTTGATACATGCCAACGTATCCCAGTTGCTTCAAGCGATGATCATGATGTTGATCACCGGATTGTCTGGTCCCGATTCGAATATTTACGGTTCAACCAACCAACAATCTCTTTGTGTCTGACGTTGAAGCTGACATTGAGGTATTGCCGTCCATTCCCGAAAGAAGACTTGTTCCACTGCATAACAAGTAAATGGGTTGTCTGGCGTCTTCTGTAAGCCATAATGTTCCAAACATGAGACCTGCTAGCGACTTGTGACGTACGAAATCACGCCAACGGCACTGGAACAATGTATTCTAGCATTATCGTCCGTTAAGACTGGTCTCAAAGTCCGAGAATGGTCATCGAAATAATATACAACAAACCTGTTCAGTGGCAGTGGTGAACTGTTGTTCATTCTCATTTTGTGTGATCGTCACAAGGTCGGGTTAGCAGTAACGTGAACGACACCGTGCGCGCGAAGTTACTTGTTTTAAGATATTCTGTTGTACTGGGCAGTGTTCGCTTATCAACAACGAAAGCAAGTTATCGAGCTGTAAGCACAGTTTAATACACATGAGCATTAATTAAGCACCACCCATTTTCATGCTATAAGATTGTGTTTAACACAACATACTGGTCATTTATGATATGGAAACCAAACACATGGTTATAAATTCGTTAACTAAACCATCTAAAGTGTCAATCCGTCAACTACCAACACCGCGGCTACTTTCGGCTGTAATTCAAGGTCTGTGGTCCATCGTAAGCCAACAGTAAAGGCGACATCAGTATTTAGTGTATCCTCCCCTCGCACGGATAATTGCTGCAACCACCCTCCTCCTGCTGGGAATCAAAGGCCGAATGCGCATCATTGGAATCCTCTGCAATTCCTCATGAGGAGCCTGGGCTAATCCCTGTAGATTTTGAACAGGTGGATCCCATACTTGAACTTGACGTTCCAGATGGTCGCATAAATGCTCAATTGGGTTGAGATCAGGGCTTCTCGCAGGCCAAGGTAATCTGTCAACTGCGTTGCTTTGCAAGTATCCAGTACTTCCTGTTGGTATCTCTGACCATTGAGTGTCCCTTGAACGATGATAAGATTCAGCTTACGGTCATGGGAGATACACCTCCACACCATTACAGAGCCATCGCCAAAGAGTTCAGCTGCATGAATCATCCGCTGTGAATAAGCCTCATTACTGATCCAAACTCGTCAACGGCCATGAAGAAGAAAGCGACTGTCATCGGACCAATGGATCCTGCGCCAGGTCCTCAAATTTTGGTTTTGCCGATTATTAAAACCACGCCAAACGTTGAGCCTTGTGTCTAACAGTGAGTAAGAGACGTTTGATTAGACGTCGTGCACGGCGTCAAGCCGACCTAAGCCTCCTTCAGATGGTGCTGGTTGAGAGACGAACACCCACTCTCCATTGTACTCTGACATCTTTGGCATTGGTCAAGGGCCTGCGTCTCACTAGGCGAACTAGGGCACGGTCATCATAGGGAGTGGTCTCTCTCGGCCTTCCTGATCGTGGACGATCCTTGACGCAACCAGTGGTCGCATGTTTCCTTACAAGGCAACTAATGACAGTGTGATTGATATTTAGTCTGAACTCAATGCTTTTCATCAATATAATAACAAATCCGTACCCACTATGAAACATTTCTAGCGGCCAAGCCTCGGCCACTGTTATTAGCTCTGTCAGATATCCAGTTGAATGAGCTAGTACAATAACCAGTCCAGAACTTTGTTACCAAGTTGTGCAAAAGGACAGAAACTAGTCAGCACGAAACGAAAGTGAACACTGTGTAATCAATGTTTTGATTTGTCTGACTACACATGACGTGCTCTCAGCATCTACGGAAATATTTTGGAGACTAAAACAACAAATCATGAAACCCGTTCCACATTCACTAATCGACAATTGTACGATTGCGATTGTATCATAATCTTGCGGTTAATGAATCACAACCAAATAGTGCGACTCGTGAAAACGTGAGTCTTTGATGTCCTGGGATCCGTCACAAAGACATGGAAAATCATTTGTACATGAACTGTGTGGTCAAAAGCAAAGGATCACACAAGCAAATTTCACCCTGAGCGCGTAGTTGCACAGTGGAGATGCACCCCTCCACCGGGACGATTTTAAAAGCGTCTATCAAGCGTCTGTCACTCTATGAGCGTGGGCTATTAGATCACACTGTAAAGTGGTTCAAATGCTGTGATTGCTCAGGCACAAACAACTCCCATTCCGGTAATGACTCAGTTGAGAGTCACACAATGGTTAGTATGTGTGTGTTCTGGATTTTGAAAAGTCTTCACTATTCCCATGTCACTGTTAATTATATCAGGAAAAGTTTTCTATATTATGTTTAAATGGGATGATTGCTTTCTTTGTTGTTTAACGCTGCACTCAGCAATATTCCAGCAATATGGCGACCGTCTGAAAATAATCGGGTCTGCACCAGACAATCCACTGATCAACAGAACGACCATTGATGTACACAGGTTGGGATACTATGGCATGTGTCAACCAAGTCAGCGAGCCTGACAACCAGACATGGTTTGCTCTAACCAAATTGTAACCCGGAACTATACAGGTGTTAAATAGGCGATAGTCCAGTCGGTCCACCATGCACAATTTTGCTTTGGGATCTCTTGTAATAAATTTGGGTCTAGGAAATGATTTTTCTTGTTTACTTGTTGATTAAAGTCGTACGCACGAACTTTCAAAGGGATGCGATTATCGTTATACAGATCATGGGGCGGGGGAAATACTACAGTACATGTGCACTACAATCGAAATGATTAAGCAATGCTGACAAACATGCAGGCTGCTGGGACTATGAACCTTGCTGACATGTTATGGCTGGGTTTAGCAACATATCTCAGTTAAAGGTAAGTATGTGAGTGAGATTCATTTTGGTAAATTACCTCGATTCCGGCTGAATGAAAGAAAGTTCACATACAAAATGTTTCAAATGACCACCCGTTAAGAGCTATGCGTACGTTTTGCCATGTTTGCTTTATTATAATTAACACAGGTGGGAGAATGTTGTCCTTATACTGACATTTTAAGTTCCGAAAAGTCCTTTCACCAACGACAGGCTGTGGTTCATTGCATACATTTGGAAGTTCTGAAATGGTGATTTCTTCTTTTTTCTCACAAATCAATTTATGTATATTTGCCATTGCTATGAAAACACCGAGATTCGAGAGTAGACAAAAGAACAGTTGACGTTCTCATCAAGGGAAACGCTACTTACATGTATGTAATATTTCCAGCCAAGATATATTGTTACTTGACACTGATTTTATTATTACAACAGTGAACGAGTTAGTTTAGGTTTACGCCGCACTCAGCAATATTTCACCTATATGGTGACGGTTTGTAAATGATCAAGTCTAGACCAGACAATCCAGTGATCACAGCATTAGCATCGATCTGCGCAACAGCTATCTGTCACCATATGACTTAGTTCTAGTTCGTAGTATTTCAAGGAGAGACTGGTCAGAGCTTGTGCAGATTTCACGTCCAGGTATCGACGAATCATGCCGATGTTAAGCAGATGGAAATAAGATTATTATTATTATTTGAAATAACATGGGGTTCCATGCTGGGGGAAGAGTCCAAGGTTGCACCAAGATTGCGAACATGTGGGCGCGCTGTTACTGCAGATTCACCGATGCACAACTGTGGAAGCAGAATCTTTTTTTGAGTGAGTGAGTGAGTGAGTTAATATTTAACGTCACATCGGCGATATCTCAGCCAAATCGTGACGAGAACATTTAATGCTGAAATGAAGTATATATATCTATTATAAAACCTGTCAACGAAGGACAGTAAAACAACTAGAATATCACAGATGAGAACTAGTAACTATACCTAAAACAATTTATCTATAGAGGACAATGCAAGATAAAAATGGGCTATAGATTGCTAACAACTGAAAGTAGATCACCATACTAGGGACCATGGGGACTTACGGTACCTTTGCTACCTGCATGGACCCTAGTTGGATTTACATCATCCCCTCAGCCATCAGCAATTTGGGAAATCTAGCCATGCAAATAAAACGACACTTATGCTACGATTAAAAACGTGAAAGTTTGAATTTACTTTGAATGTTTGTGGACTTACGTACCCTCTCAGGGGGACAATAGTTTTACAGTACTTCAACCCCCTTTGAGGATACAGCCACTAACAAGCACAGTTACCAATTTAAACTTCCAATAATAAAATATTTATCTATTTACAATTCTGTCAATAAATCTAATTCTTTTAAAAATGCAATGATTAAATGAGAGCTTGTGTTATTAAAATGATCCTTCAGAGTTCGTGAATGAAAATACTGATCCCTTGTGATGGAATACTCAACACAGTCAAGCAGGATATGCTTGACTGTGATTCTTCCATCACAAGGGATAGAAAACGGAGGATCCTCACCTTTAAGCAAATATTTATGTGTATATCTTGTGTGGCCAATACGACATCGTCGCATGATGACCTCCTCAAATCTGGACTGACAACCCAAGTAGGTGTAGCCAATATACGGTTTTATTTCGTGTAATTTATTGATACCTACTTGAGTGTCCCACTTTTTCTGCATCAGATCACGGATATACGTTCTAATGCAAGCTTTGTAATCTGAATATGGAAGAAGAAGTGGTGTCACAGATTTGTTGAGTGCTGCCTTGACAGCAAGATCAGCCATCACATTCCCAGAAATACCTACGTGACTGGGTAACCAACAAAAGACGATGTCGTATTGGCCAGTAGCAAGAGTATTATACAGTTCAATAATTTCAATTAAAAGTGGATGTTTACAAGAAATATTTTTAATAGCCTGAAGGCAAGAAAGAGAGTCGGAATATATTATATACTGTTTACGTTTCGGGTGTCTTTGAATATATTTGAGAGCTTTTAATATGGCGTTAGCTTCTGCTGTAAAAATAGAACTATTATCTGGTAATCTAGAAGATATTGTTCTGGATGGAATGACAGTAACGCAAGCAACTGCACCACCGTCCTTGGACCAATCTGTAAATAAGGATTTGTAATTGTTATATGTATGTTTCAATTGATTATATTCTTGTTTATACTGTAATTCATTCGTTTCTGATTTTTTAAATGTGGTTAATGTTAGGTCAACATGTGGTCTAACCAACTGCCAAGGGGGAGAGGAAAGAAGACGGAAAGGAGCTATATTGTCCAGCTCAATACCAACAGCAGCAATAAACGGCTTTATTCTGAGCCCAAGAGGTGGAACAAGAGAAGACCTTTTGCTATACAAATCCTCATAAAGAGGATTGAAGACACAGTTATATGCAGGGTTAGATTCGTTAGAGTATAGTTTTGTGATATATTGTAAAGATAATTTAATACGGCGTTGTGCAAGAGATGGTTCATCGGCCTCAACGTAAAGACTGTCAATGGGTGAAGTTCTGAAGGATCCAAGGCAAAGTTTTAGACCTTGGTGATGGACAGGATCAAGAAGTTTAAGATTGCTTTTGCAGGCTCCACCATAGACGATGGAGCCATAATCAAGTTTAGAACGAACGAGTGATCGCTATAGATGGAGAAGGGTAGCTTGATCCCCTCCCCATTTTGAATTTGAAACCACTTTCAACAAGTCAAGTGCTTTCAGGCATTTAGTTCTAAGAGATTTAATATGTGGTAAAAAGTTAAATGTGAATCAAAGATTAGACCCAAGAATTTGGCTTGCTTCACAACTTTAATGGGCGACAGTTCAGTGTCTTTATGGGGTTTGTATTTACGACAAAAATGTATGCAGTTAAGTCTTTGAAGGAGTAAGCATTAACTCCGAAACGTTGTGTTCTCATATAAAGAAGTTGATATCCATAAAATCTTCATCCTGTATGCAGTTAGTTTTCGATTTAGAAAATTTAAAGCCGTTTTCAAGACACCATTTATTTATTTTGTTTAAACACAACTGCAATTGCCGTTCAATGGTATGCATATTTTTACCACGACAAGAAATATTAAAATCATCCACAAATAACGATCCATCAATTGAATCGTTTAAAACTTTTGATAAACTGTTGATCTTGATGCTAAAGAGAGTGACAGATAAAATACTGCCTTGTGGAACACCCTGATCCTGATTGTAATGATCAGACAGGGTAGAACCCACACGGACCTGGAATTGTCTGTCATTTAAAAAGTTTGCAATAAATTGAGGCAAACGGCCTCGCAAACCAAAGTCATGTAAATCCCTCAAAATACCATGTTTCCAGGTTGTGTCATATGCTTTTTCAAGATAAAAAAAGATAGACACAGCATGTTGTTTATTAATTAGTGCGTTTTTCACAAATGATTCCAGTCGCACTAAGTGATCGACAGTACTTCTGTTTTTACGGAAACCACACTGTATATCTGTGATAAGATTATTTGTTTCCAACTACCAAACAAGTCGATTATTTACCATGCGTTCCATGGTCTTGCAAACACAGCTAGTTAGTGAAATAGGTCGATAATTGGACGGATCCGTATGATCACGTCCAGGTTTAGGTATTGGTACTACTATGGCGTCACGCCATGATGGAGGAAAGTTACCCGATGTCCAAATATCATCAAAATTATTGAGAAGAGTTTCTAGGCAGGATTCCGGTAATGTATGTTATCAGCTCCAGTAGCAGTGTCATGAGCGTGATCAAGAGCAGTATGGAGTTCATGAATAGAAAACGTTTCATTATAATCTTCCCCATTATCAGAATTGAAATTAATAGTTTTCTTTTCTTGTTGTTTTTGATATTGCTGGAACTTTGGAACATAATTTGAAGAGGAAGAGTGTTTAGCAAGGGTTTCACCTAGTTTATTAGCAATATCTGATTTATCAGTAAGCAATTGATCTCCATGTTTAAGATGATGGACAGTAGATTTAGTACCTTTACCTTTGATTTTCTGGCCCATGTTCCATACCTTGGACATGGGTGTCCGAGAATTTATTTTGGACACATAATTTTGCCAAGATTGGCGTTTGTTTTGTTTAAAAGTACGCCGTGCTTTAGCATTTAAAAGTCTAAATTTATTTAAATTATGCACCATAGGATGGCGACGGAAATAATGTTCTGCTTTTTTCCTTGCCTTCCTAGCTTGTTTGCACTCATCGTTGAACCATGGTTTTCTTATGTGTGGAACTACAGAGGAATTTGGTATACGCTCATCAGCTATGGAATTCAGTTCATCGGAAAAAGATTTAATAGCATCAGGAACGTCAATAAAACGGTCGGGTTTAACTTTTTCAGCACACAGTGTTTCATATAAAGCCCAGTTAGCCTTTTTAAAATTCCGTCTTGATGATGGAGGAACATCAGATGGAGTCTTTTTTTGAAGCTGAAGAAGATGGAACACAATGAGTTCAGTTTTATCATCATTTAACTTGAGATAATTTGATAACATCCATCTCTTGATGCAATCAGCAAATTTTTTTCTACTTTTGAAAAGGAGAACTTGGCTGAAGATGCGTTAGATGGCTTGAAGGATAGATGGACTTGGGTATCATCGTCATAGAGATGCATACTTAAGTTGTAGGACCTCACAATATCACCAAGGGGAGATGTGTAACATGTGAAAAGTAGGGGGCCTAGGACGGAGCCCTGAGGCACTCCATGACTGAATGACAACTGCCTGCTTCCGGTCACTCACGTAGGAGACAAACTACCTTAAAGATCTTTGGCACTAAATTTGTTTTCAAGGGTAGAGAGTAGCACAGAATTGTCAACAGTGTGAAAAGCTGCAGATAACTCCAGCAATACAAGAATGACCGCTCCATTGGTGTCTATGCGTCTTAAGATGTCGTTCTGAACCTTCAACAACGCAGTTTCCGTGCTGTGGAAGGATCGATAGGCAGATTGGCGCTCCTCATAGAAGTTATTTCTGGTTATATGGTCTCTGAATTGGGAAGCAACCATGCGCTCAAATAGCTTAGAGATGAATGTCAAATTCGATATTGGTCTGTATTTTTTTAACAATTCATGATCGCGATTCTTCCTCATTGTGAGGGGAGTGATAATTGCTGTCTTAAGTTGATCAGGCATTACACCTTGGCTTAGGGAGCTGTTGATGATATACGTCCAGACAGGAAGAAGAGATTGAATGGTTTGTTTCAAGAGCCACGTTGGCAATGGCTCAAGCAAACATGATTTCGCTTGACATTTGGAGACACGTTTAGAGACTTCATGTTGTGTCACAGATCTGAACGATGACAAAGAGAGGGAGTTCGTGGTTACAGGAATTTGCGCAGAGTCATGTGATCTTTGAAAGTTTGACGTATGATGACGTATGACGTATGAAGAAACCGGAAAACGATTAGCCAGTTCAACAACAGATGTGTGAGATGGGAGAACAAGAGAGTTCCGTTTAAACAACACTTCCTACTGTCCATTACCTGATTTAATGGCATCTATATAGAACTTTGATTTTGCTCTCAATCAGTGACGCTAATGCATTTCATTGTTCGCTGTGCATCTGTATGTGGATGGTCAGTTTGTTCTGTAGGACGTTCCAGCTTCCGCCTCGGTCTCTTTGCAGCACGGATGCTACCCTTATACCATGGAGACTCAGGATGGGCTGTGATGGTACAGGTTTTGACAGGTGCATATGGTCCGCTAGCTGTCGGAGCAATGAATCATACATATCCACAGCGTCAGAAACAGACATGGCTTGGTAACTGACACATGCTGTTGATATATCTTCACCGAGAGACTTCATGTCAACTTTTTTTCCCATTCCCGATATGTGACAACATTCCTCGGTCTCCTTTTGACTCTGATTTTTACAGTAAAGATAACACATATGTGGTCAGACTTGACTGAGTGATCAACGGTCATGTGCTTTACGTCCACCTCCTTCTCACGGAAGATCACCAGATCCAGAATATGACCCCTAGAATCGGTTGGTTCACTGATAACTTGTATGAGACCATGAGTATCCAGGATATAGAGGAGCTGTTTCGCTTTGTTATCTTCGGGATTGTCAGTGTGAAAATTGAAAACCCCACACAGTAGAAGTTTTCGACTAACTGTGTTCAATGTATCCAAACGTGCCGAGAAATCATCTAAGAACGTTTCCAGAATTTGGTGGCCTATAAAGCACTATAACATTTACACAATGATTTTCAGTTACGAACTGAATCGGCGATAACTCGAATGAATCAAAGTGTCTGACATCAGTCAGACAGCACAATATTAATCTACCATCGTACACAACACCGACGCCGCCGTAATAGATACAAGGAGATGGGCAGTTGTGTCCTGTGTCCAGCAGTATCTTCAGATATCATTTCCATCACTTGTGTAATCCAAATACCTTCATAATAAGACTCATCATTTTAATACGAAATATTCGTGCTTGTTCACATTCTTGGATGTGGTCCTGTTGCACACTCCGACCAGTAGGTACATCCCAAACGACAGTAACTGGCAAACAGAAGAAAGTAAGTGTCACATGAAAATCAAATATAGCATCAAATCTGTTTTGTCCTTAAAGCTTCATGATATTTACCATGATCACAGCTGGAATGGAACTTATAGTCATCGCCCATGGAAATCCGAAATGTTCAACCAGCGCTCCTCCCACTATCGGTCCGATGAAGTTTCTGTGAAACAAATAATTATTTAATCAGCTAAAAGAGTCTCTAGAATTGGTTTGTTTTGTTTTCTAAATTTTTTTTGCAATTCTATATGTTTCCTCATATTTTGTCGGTCTAAAAGACGTCCGTCTCCTTTTTCTCTTAAAATGAAGCCTGTGGTAGATCAAGTGTTATCCACAGATGAAATACTCACCCTGAAGACACTGCACACTGAACAATAGCTGATAGAGGTCCAATCAAACCTCCATCATCCATAAATCCCATATTTCTGCAAAGGAATACGTATGAAGTAGTTAAAGGAAGCATGCATGTAGCATAGCATTGTAGAAACATGAAGAAGTTCAGATGGGTCTGACGAAAGTTGGCACTGCGTGGCCCTTGCGCATCACTTCAGGCCGTCCTCTAAATATGCATGGTTAACACACTTTGAAAACACTGGAATGTATTTAACTCACAGTTGCAAGTAAACAATATTTGAACCTTAAGTAACACGTCTATTAGTAACGACAAAGGAGTATTGCAGACCCCTAACAGTCTGCATGGTTGTGTTAATGCCAACATGCATTGTCAACATAGAGGTGAAAAGTCGATAAATGTGAAAACATCTGGCTGAAAAACCTGTGCTCCATATGAAAATGATTTTCTGCGAAATTGTCAAAATCGAAAGGAGGTAATACGGCCAAGATGCGTTACTTAAGGTTCAACTACTGTTTAGTTCCAACTGAGAGTTAAGCACACTCCACTGTTTTCAAAGTGACCAGCCATATTAGAAGGACGGCCTGTGTGTGTGTGTGTGTGAGAGAGAGAGAAAGAGAGAGAGAGAGAGAGAGAATAATTTCATTTTTCATCTTCATACTAGTATTCATAACAGCTGCATGTATATTTTTGTCAAATCCCTTGTGAAAGAGTGACCACAGTGCGGAGAGTTTCTGTAATTTGTGAGTCCATTTTAGAAGGTTTTTGGCGATAGTTTAAGAGCAATTATTTCATGTAATTTTATTGGTACAACGTTCAAAGTCCACGGTCTGTTGACAAAGACGTCGCGTAAATAGCAACTGTCTATATTGCTAAGTTTGTATTTACTTGAGTCCACAGAATGGTGTCAAAGTCAGTTACTTGGAATTTCCACCACTGGCAGCCATTTCGGCTTAGCACCGTCTCACCACTGACTGGATAAGTCGACGAAGTCGCAATTGTGGACTTTTTTCACCTCCCTCCCTTCAGTGCGATGACCAGTCGTGGAAGTGTTTGGGGTGTGTTTTGACGCTCACGCACACGTCGATCAAGTTCATCCCACAGGTGTTCTATCGAGTTTAAATCTGGTGATCGGCATGGCCACACCAAGACACTGACGATGTCAATAAGTTTTGAGCCTTGCATAGAAAAACCCAAAATATCGGCATGAACCATATTTATTTTTCAACACAGTCCCATTGTGAGTCAAGACACTTGTCCCATCTTTCCTGCCAGGCGCTGATGCCATCTCTGTAGAAGGCGCCATTTTGGTCCTCAAACAAAGCCTCAGTAGCAGCAATAAGCTCATTATCATCCTGAAATTTACGACCACACAAGTGTTTCTTGAGATTTGGGAACAGATGGTCATCACTTGGTGCCAGGTCTGGAGAGAAGGGGGGATGCGGCAAGATTTCGTACCCGCATTCCTGGACAGCAGCGGCTGGAGTGTTGTCTTGATGTAGAAGAATACCACGTCTGATCTTGCCCCAGCGCTTCTCCTTGATAGACTGTCGCACTTGCCTCAACAAGTTAGCGTAATATTCCCCATTCATTGTTCTTCCTTTTGGTAAGTAATCTATGTGGATGACGCCTTTGCTATCCCAGAAGACTGTCGCAATTACCTTCTGCACTGTCCTGGAGGCTTTGAACTTTTTGGTCCTGGGAGAAGTGACATGTTTCCATTCCATGGATTCTTGTTTGCTCTCAGGATCATAGTGGTGGATTCAGGTTTCATCACAGGTTACTAACCTAAAGTGAAAATCTTCCGGATTCTTGTTGTATCTGGTTAGCATGGAGTTGCCTATGGTGACCCTTGTTTGCTTCATTTCATCTGTAAGCATACTTGGCACCCATCTTGCGCACACCTTAGACATGACGAGATGTTCATGAAGAATTGTCTCGATGGATCCGTGTGAAATGCCTGTGGTCTCCTCTAACTCAGGGAGTGTGATTCAACGATTTTCCAGCAGACGTCTATGCACTCTGTCAATGTTTTCCTGACCAGTGTTTGTTGTTGGGCGACCTGGACGGGGGTCATCTTCAAGACTCTCTCTACCATGCTTAAAATTATTGACCCATCGTTTGATGGTGGCAGATGAAGGGGACGACTTCCCATAAACTGCTGAAAGCCTTTCTTCAATGTTCTTCGCCGGGTTTCCTTCAAGAACTACAAACTTAATTACTGCTCTATACTCAATTTTATTCATTTTCACTGCCGTGAGGGGGGTCTCTTTTTGTCAATGTGAGCTGTTCAATAACGTCTGAGAGTAGGATACCAAAACTTATATATCACATCAGCTACACCCGAAGGTTCAATGTCGTACCATAGGCTGTGACACCTGGGTATGAAAAATGCTCAAGACTCAAAACTTATTGACATCCCCTCGTACAACTGGATAGGTAGCGGGCCGTGATATGTGTTGTATGTGAAGTAGCGTTGTCAAGCTGGAGCAATTCACTCTATCGGTCTGTAATCGGAACCATGTAACGTGCAATTAATTTGCTGATGTTCCGATGTGCTTGCAAATTCCACGTAACAACCATTAAATTACATCTCTGTGTGCTGGACATCCCACTAGACACCATGGCACTGTCTACACCAAATCTGACGACATGTCGAGTTCAAATTAGGAACAAAACGTTCTTTTCTCCGACGGTAAACACACTGTCTCCCATCTAGCCGGTGAAGGAGAAATCACTCATTCGTGGTCGAATCCCCATTTTACGCAATCGATCATGGACACTTTGGTCCGAGATTCTTCTCAAACCAGGAATGCGTCGGCACGACGATGGCTCAGGAAGGATGTAACGGTCCTGGACTTGGATGGTAACTCTTGGGTGGAATTGGTCTGTAGGAAAGATCTCAAAAGCGAGATATGGTGCTCTGAGAAGCGTTGAAATGTCGGGCAACTGCAGATTTCTATTCCGTAGATACAGGGTCACATATGGCGACATTTTCTATTGGCGGCATTTGGTCTTGGCATGATGACTTCCTCTTTTCCAGGGAAAACGAATGACGTTGTTTGGGTTTTTTTTGTATATATGCATTTTGCTATATGTGTTTTCTTGGTGACATTTTCGCAAATATTTCATCAGACGGTTTTAAAACAGCGAGGAAAGCAAAACATAATCATCTTTTGGCAGTGAAGCTGTTTTCAGTCACACAACGATGTAGTTTTGGAAGACAAGAGTATACTTGTGTTGTTATTGCCGTAGCTAGTATTCCAGTATTCTACAAATCCCCAATGTCGTTCGTTTTTCCCTTTTTCTTTTCCTTGTATTTCTGAGACGTGGTACAATTAGTAAAGTGCCTTATGACAATATCAAAACAAACCTGTGTTTCGTTGGGGCCTTTACGAAAGGTATATGGATGGAACAACCAGTCGTTTCTCAAAAAAGTTGATTACCACATGAAACGTTTTATTCATGTTATAGCATCCACAGAAACTCACCTGGCCTCCTCAAATATATACTTCATGGAACCGACAAGGATCGGGGCTATGGACAATCCTATGAAGAAAGTTACCAGTATTGTCAGCCACAACATGCTGGAAAGGACAAAAGAAATAGAATACAAATTGATAATTGTGTAACTGTGTGACGATAGCTAATTACATAGCATATGGGCCACAACAGGTACATTATCCAAGTTTGTTTATCCCAAAAGCTAATGGCTTGGCACGTTATAGCTGTCTGACCTTGTGCGTGTTTCACTGAAAGTTAAGCAACGTTGGTCACGAACCGTCTTGGATTGGTCACCCGTTGACTCCTGAGCGTTTCAAAGACTTCTGCCCTTCCCCACTATGAAGCAAACGTGACACATATGGTCTGACCTTAGGCACGTTTTTTACAGATTGCCTCGGCTCAGCCAACTAAAAATGGGTATTCGATGGGATAAATCATGTGACTATTAACCTTCTACCGCCTCACAGGCAACTTGGGTTATCCGTAGCAACAATGTCCATTCCACCATCCGGTCACGTGATTACGGGGTTCCGACAGTGCGACATCGTGGCGTAGACGAGACGACACGCTTTTCTTGACGGAGAGAGCGTTTTGGAGTTTTCTCCTCCTCAACATTTTATTCAACGTAAATTTTATCTATATATGTTGTCAGGATCCTGCGGCGATCCTACAGTGTGATGATTTGTGTTTGCAAACTGCGGAGTATTTTCACCTCGTGCAGGGACAACTACGTGTTTTGTCAGCTATTATTTCGGATGTTCCTGTGAACACCGTGACTGTCCCTGCGGAGGACAAATCTAAGGGGAAGGGAAACAGTAAAGTCGAACATTCCAGCTCGAAACCTTCCACTAGTCATGGAGATAATCGGGATCTTACTAACCCATGGCAAATGTCACTTATGCTGACATTTAAAGAAAATGTCCGATGAATTTTCTCAGCTTCAAATCAGTTGAACAAAAAAATGATAGTCAGCATGACGAGGAAGGGTGTCTCCCGAAATATGAGTATGGGAATGAATAACTTGTTCACAAATACCTCGTGGCTTAGACGGGGTTATGTTCTCTGATCCATTTGAGAAAATGAATCCTGAATCACAGGATGTTACCAATTCATTCCCGAGAGGCATTCAGAACCTGTTGACCCTAAATTGACTGATATTATTACGGATGTGTTTAGATTGAAAACTCGATTGCGACAAGGTGAATGAAGAACGCATAAAATCGTACCGAAGGCCAGAGAATTATGACATGCTGAATGTTCCCGAACTTAACAAGATTATATGGAGTAAATCTTAGGTCATGCGAGGAATGCCAATAAAGCGCTTTAGCAAATAGGTACATGTGCAGTCATACGTCCAACACCAGCGTGTCGAGAGACAGAAATCCTATTTCGCAACAAGTCGGAACTGGATAAACAAACTTTCAGTGACATCCGGAAGTGAATGCGCTATTCACCTGGTATGCTCGCTGCAGCTAATGGCGACTTCTTAGTGTTAAGACGCAAAGAAGATTTACGAGGTGAGCAAGGCATGTCTTCAGAACTATGTTTTCAATCATCGGAATCTAAGGATGGGCATTCACTGAAAAGGTGTTGGGCAGTAATTGCCCAATTGACATTTCATATTAACATTTTGTGTAAGTATCACATTTTGGCGATTGTGAGTGGGAAGTGACTGGTCCTGAGCAGCAAAACCGAAGCCCACAATTTCACTGCTAAGGCGTGCCAGCTTCAAACAGGAAAAGAAGTCAGTTGGATTGATATTCCGATCCACACACTGCATGTACACACGATGCAGTAGATTCTCAGAAAGCCTCTCCCGACAATACAATACCATAAAATTTTATCACAAAGAATCTCCACATTTGTCAAACCTCGACCTCTCGAAGTGATGGTATATATAACAATTTAAAGAGGAATAGGGGTGGTGAGGTCTGTTATGGAAAATGATCTCACTAACCAGGGAGTCATGACCGTGGATGGTTTGTTCAGTCCAATATCTACTCTAAAGGAATAGGAAAAGAATGTGACAGGCAAAGTATTACCTTTGATCTTCTTTCGAGGATTTAGCTCCGAACTCGAGAGTTTCTTTAAGTGGGTTTTAATCTCGGCCCGAAGTTAAGCTTACTTGAATGTGTCTCGAATTTGCATTCCAAGATTAGTGTTGGTATGATCATCTATAAGACGCTCAAAAGCTCCTCCCACTTGACACTTGACCGAGCGATCATTGATTGCCTTTCACGTTTCAAATTCATGTGAACGAGACGAGTAAGGGGTGCTGGAAATCTATGCAGAGTGGGTCTGAGATGGTAACTCTCCCCTTCTGAGCATAAAATTCAAAGGGCTTAACTAAAACGCATAGGACTAAAGAAGTGCCCATGGAATATTGTCATTATCATCTTCATCAGATGATTCTGTGGAGAGATCTATAACGATTTAAATATGCATCCAGGATTAATTCATCGTCAGACCAGTGTGAATCAGTGCAGAACCTATTCTTGTAACTAGAGGAAGTGACCTCGTAAAAGATCCAATTCAATAACTTACGTGGGAACAAAACTCAAAAATGGCGCTGGTCCAATCAAAATAAAGCTGATCGACAGAGAGCACAGCCCAGCGCATATTGATGGGGCGGCAGGTACCTATAATAAGGAAGAATCCGGACTTCATTAAAAGGAAACTTACACATTTGCCGTGCAATGTGCACTGTGACAATAAGCTTTGATAGATAACGGTATGATTATTGTTATGTACACGGTGCAGAATTGCTATTGTACTGTTCCTGGGATTTCCAGTGGGAGAATAATTAAGGGAATAATATTCTTTAAAGTGTTACAAACCACTTAGACGTGTACTTGCAAACTTTGCCAGTCAAATATCAGTTGCTTTTGAAAACATAGCATATACTTAAAATTATTGTAGTTCTATATGACACATAATGGACAAGGCAAACATCTACTAGAGGGCTATCTATAAAACATATTTATCTATTCCATTACTTTGTGATCAAAGAGATATCCGCAAACAAGCGTGGAAATTGTGTATGCTCCTGGAAGGACCATGAAGACAAGTCCAATGGTACCCTGGTTAAGGTTAAACTGAAACAAAAGATTGTCACCCATGTCACGCAGAGAAGGTTGGTATTGTTTGAATGTATAATAGAATGGTGTCCTAACAAGCATTTCCTACTACACCCTTTAATGTGTATATACTCTCATATCGCCGGATTCTTCAGGAATGGCATTATGAAAGGACATTTACCTAACGTTATGTCAAGCAATATTTCAGAATTTCAACTCTCGAGTATTTCACAACTTTTAGCTATGATCGAGCATCTTCTTTGCACAAAGACCTTTAGAGAGTTGTATGTGTGGCATCGTGTGATGACATATTTCATCTATGACCTAAGTTAAGGTCTTTATAAGTCTAAATGACGGACATATGATGCAAACTACCCAACATCACATGAGTGACGAAAATGATATCTGACGCATATACCTACGTTTATCTAAAATCATTTTCCTAACGATATAGCAGGAATGGTGTAATGGACAAACACTGTTTGATTTCAATATTCCATGATTATGGAAAATGGTGTTTGTCGCATTTTATCATACGTACCTGCAGCAGGTGTGCAGCATAGAAAGGGACGAAGCAGCCGATGGCAAATTTAGAAGCGAAATTCGAGAAGAATGCAAACCACACTGAGACACTCCGTAAAAGCTTATGGCATGATGGACTTTCCACAGAAGGAGCAACTGCAACACGTTATTGAAACGAAAATGTCCTGGAAGACATGTTGTTGTTGCCGATCGTATTCAAGCAGATAAACAGCAAACTTCTATTGTTGAGACACATTTTCCTGTGATTTTCTTGTGGTCGTTTTCCATTATTATGCACTGTGTTCTGGTTTAGTTTCATAGATGTAAAAGACGAACAATGACAATGTTGTGAATTGATCGCTGATGATAAGTGATGGGTACTGATTTCACATTTGTACTATTTTACAATATTTTCCTTCAAATGCAGTGAGTGTACTGAAGTAATGATGACAATGACCACAAAACATATGTTCATCCATGTGTCAAATGCCCTTCATCTATGTTCAACCTTCTTCGACATGTGTACACTTAAATACGTTCAATACGTTTCCTTATTTCAGGTTTGCTTATCTTTTCTTGAACAGGTTATAGCATAACTGCTGGTTATGGGGATTATACAAGAGTCCTTCTGTTGCGTCACCGCCATGTGTTTGCAATCACGTTCGGATCTTCACATGTTAGGAGATAATGAACCTTGAAAGGAAATAATGCCACGATACTCACACTCTTGTTCTTGGCGAGGAAGCAGGAGACATGAGGCACATCCACATACAAACGTACAGCTCCCAAGCACCCAGAAGGGGAGCCCATACCCGCCTAACTGAGGTAAGAAACATGGATGGCTTGACAGCAATACAACATTAATATTTATGGGTACATAAATAAGAAAGAGTTAACTCTTTAACATGCAAAAAATACCAGAGACGCATCCAGAGGGGCAAAGCACCGCCTTCCGCCTCCTCCAAAATCCTAGGTCCACCTCTGACACACGGTGAACTACTATGAATCACGCGAATGGTCCATCCAAATGTGTCCGTTGTATTTGATTGCTTGCAATATACAGCATATTAAAACTTCATTAACTCTTTAAGTATGCACTTTCTGTTGCCCATTCTAACATACTCAAACACGGAATATATGTAAAACTGGTATGACAAAATTGACTATTATACCTGATATAGAATACCTCCTATTGCTGGTCCGAACATTAATGCTGTTCCTGAAGCTGTCTTCAACATGCCCTGAAACACACGCAAAGACGTCTACGTAAAATGCAGGAACTTCAGTGTGGCTCACGGAATATGCGCTATTATCCTTATTTGGACACCAGAAAATGTCAGGTGAATCAACAAAGATATTGCAACATGTTTAAAGGTTTAATTTACTAAACTGCTATACGCATTATCAACTTGGGAGGAGGAAAGATGAACTGATACGTGATGAAATTTTGTTTTGTGATGTCTGCAAGTGTAAGTATTTAAAACAAACTGAAACGGACACGGACATTTTATGGTAAGGAGTCCTTTTGGTGTGGTTTCTGGATAGACATATACTCTTCAAAACTGACAGTCACTTTAAATGCGGTTGTGGAGTTTACTTTCTGAGTGTGTATAACTGATTCAAACATGACATCATTGTTCAATAACAGTAAAACCATCGCTTCACAAATTTCCAAAACGTGATTATCGAGTAGGTGTTTGGTAAGCCCACAAAAGGGTTATTAAAACCACTCGGTTAGAGTAAAGTGTCCGTATCTGATTTGATCAACATTAGCATCGGTAACAGCTTGGCAGCGGTGATCCACAGAAGAAAGGATATTCCGAATGCTGCTGTCATGAGGAATGTTTTCAAATTGATACCTTTTCTGAAATGCAGTTTTTATAGTGTCTGAGGTGGCGTAAGCGTAAGCGTTGATACAGAGTATTCCATAGCTGTTTAATGGGCTGTTTAAACCATAGCATAGTTAGGTTTGAGCCAAATATGTTCTTAAAATTAAATTTTTCCCGCTTTTCAAATTTATTTATTTAGTCATTTTGAAAAGTATATGTTACATTATGGTCTGGATGTCAGATACTGAATATCACAACTGATTCATTACAAATATTTACGTTGTTTTCCTAACACAAACCGATATGACTAATGACGTTTAAGGCAGGAACCACAGTTTGACCAGATCTGGTGATGTTCAAAACCATAGGAACTACGTTTCACGTACAAATACTGTTGCGATTCTTTCTGGGAAAAACAGCCCAGCAATTGTAAAGCTCGCGTTCAAAACGGATGACGTTCCTATTGCCTCGAGACTCCTCACGCTAAAACAAGCGACAATATATGGTGTCCCCGATGGTACCAGGTCTAAGCATCTGAAAAGAAAAAAAAAAAGAATACCATGCACCCTTTACAATTTTCAGTCGATATAAAACAGGCAGTAATTACCAAATGAGGAAATGGTGACTGTTTAGCGAAGAATGACGTTAAAATGATGTCCAATATATCTCTCTTTTTCAAAATACCTGAAGCCATAATATTATAAGCCTCGAAGAGTAAGAAAATTAATGTCGTTGCTAGCAGACACTTAACCATTGTTGCTGCAAAATCTGGCATTGTACATCTATTTCGTTAGGAGTTGAGAGACAAAAAACTTGTTTTGAAAAAAAACGAATTTATGAATGCCTACAAACTGCTCATGTAAACTTGAAATGTACAAAAGGCCTGTGGCCATTTTAAGTACTGAATAAAGATTCGCTTACTTTACTGAAAATAGTAGAGGATATTCCTGTTTGGTATGACGTGAAAACCACGTTGCATGATTACAAATGGATTTAGGATTTTAGATTATTCGTATCACGAAGTGTCAGGAAACGCCATTTTCGTATAAGCCTTTATCACCACATGCAGAAGAAGGTTGGTTTTAATTTACCTAAAAACGTGTCAGTGTGTTTGTGTTTCAGAAATGAAGCGAACCAAATTTTGATAACACATGGAAATCAAACAGTTGTCAACATGCGACATCTGTCACGTAAGAAACGACTGCGATAAATGACGTGATGTCCGAACGAGCACTCTGACCAATCACGGCAGACAGTATGTTATAATACGTATAGCCCGTGAATTGATCTTCAGCAACCCATAATTGTCGTAAGAGGTGACTAACGGGATCTGGTGGTCAGACTCGCTGACTTGGTTGACGCGTTATCGCATCCCAATTTCATAGATTGATGTTCATGTTTGTCGTCATTGGACTGTCTAGCCAAGACTGGAGTATTTCCATACCCCTGCCATATAGCTGGTACAGTGCTGAGTAAACTCACAGCTCACTATAATAAATAACACAACTGAGACATGTTCCTGGCATGGTTTTACCCGTGAAGATCCGGGGTAGAACTGGCCTTCAGAAACCCATGCTTGCCATAAAAGGCAACTCTGCTTGTCGTAACAGGCGACCGCATCGGGTGATCAGGCTCGCTGACTTGGTTGACACATCGGTTCTCACTTGCGCAGATCGATGCTCATGGTGTTGGTCACTGGATTGTCTGGTCCAGGCTCGATTATTTACAGACCGCCATATAGCTGGAATATTGTTGAGTGCGGAGTAAAACTAAACTCACTCACTCACTTCTGGTATAGTTTTGTGAGTGCAAAAACGTCTTTATAATCAGTGTATTGAGAGGTAATATAGTCAACTATAATCAACTAATACAGTCAACTAAATTCATTCTTCTGGTATGCAATCTGCTCCTTTCTCGCCGATTAAGATTAATCCTTTATGAGGGTAACATTATGGAATTCTTATTGATGTGAATTCATAAAGACAGCAGTGATGGTATGCTATGCACACTGATTGTAACATAATATACTCGAAATAACCTGGTATAGATGATTACGTTACTCTTACTATCCCATTGTGAACAATCTCATCAAATTCGTAAGAAACACGTTACCCGAAAATGACATCACAGCCGCCAAACAGACATAGTCCGACGATATAGAAAGTCCGTGGATTGTACTTGGATAACTGAAAATAAAGTTTTAGTATTGTGACAAAACTAGTCCATCCCGTTATTTCGAATTAGATTGAGAGAGAGTGAGTGGCGGCAATCAATCCTGGTTGATGATCTGAATAGAATGTAAATCACCGGATTATCGGTGCAGATCGCCGGCAAAGAGTTGGACAACCTTTTAATGCAAAAGTGCTGAAGACACAAATCTTAATCTGTTATAATGTTATGTTCTCCATTACATTGCACATGTTCCATTGATCGGGTTTAAAAGTTCATAATTCATACAATTAAACAGTCAAGAATTGCAGGACGCTGATGTATTGAAAAAATATAGTGTAAGCACATACCAGATATCCAAATATTGGAGATGTAGCGAGAGTGATGAACTCTGATGAACTGTAAATGATGCCAACGAGAGTCAGACTTACACCCTTTTTACCTGCCTGAAACAATCATGAAGTGCATATCAAGCGAGACAGATGGTTGTAATAGTTTGTTGTCTTCAAATGTGCACGGTCATCCACACAAACTGATTCACACTGGCAGTTTTCTGAAGTCCAGATTGTACTGACCACATTGAAGACCACTTACCAGATATGCCTTCTCTCTGACCCCTTTAATCGTGTTAGTGTACAAGGTCTTCGTCCCAAACTTCCAGCCCAAGGTACCACATAGTGTTGACTACATAGGTTTAAACTTGCATCATTTCTGAGCTTCAATGAATGAGTTTTGGTTCTAATCCGATTTTAGTATAATATATTCCAGCAATAACATGGGATCGAACCCGGTATTTTGCGTGACGAGCTAACGATTTAACCTACGCGGATTCTGTGGGCTCTTGCGTTATGGACGCTTCCCTCATTTTCTTTCTCATTTTGACATTCCAGCTAACGTTTCAGTTTGAAACTGCATGCGAATGTATTCATTCCGCTAGATGAATAAAATGAACGAAATGAATTTCAGGTGACATATAAAAGATGCTTTGGAAATGGAAACTGGATCCTCAGTTACATATATATTGTCTTGGGGGGAAAATATTTTCAGCCATTTCATAACTGTGACAATAATCATTCATTATTAGATACATTTTTTAATAATCTTAAGCAAGACGTTTTTGTTTAAAACTCAAGCGTTGTAAAGAAAGTATAAACCTTCGGTCTCATTTAACCTAGTCGCACAATTGCCTAAAAATCTGAGTAAATATTTTTGCCATGTGACTTACACCTATGAACAAAGCAGGTGACTTCAATGTTAATGAGAAACGATAACATCTATTTTCTGAATTTAATTATAGTTTACGATATACTTGTACTTTATTGACTGAACCTTTATTTACCAGATGTTTCTGGGAGATTGGGAAATGTATGTTAGAACTGTATAAATTTTGTTCACGTATCTGATGTACTTAGCGGATTAACATATGCCGTAGTTTGTAGCAGGGTACAAGTAAACTAGTGGGCAGAAGAAAATGATCACTGTTGTTTGAACTTTTGGAAAAGTTGCTCGAGTTTGTGAAATCCTTTTAGGCCGAAAATGTGGGCCCACACACTGCGTAATCATGCTCCCAAACGCAGTGTGGTGGCTGTGTAGAATCACGTATATTTGATTTGCGAAAAATGGCAAAACGTCCATCTCGGAGATTTTGCAAAATGCGGCTAACAGCGCATGAGAGATAGAGCGGTGTGTGTGTGTGTGTATGTGTGTGTGTGTGTGTGTGTGTGTGTGTGTGTGTGTGTGTGTAGGGGTGGGGGTGGGGGGTGGAGAGGTGGTGCATAGGTCAGCAGCGAGTGATTTTTTCAGACGAAAGTCTATTCACAATGTTCCATAATGATTCTATGTTTTGCTTTGATTTTATCGATCATTAATAAGAGTGTTCTCTTTCTTTTGCCCACTAGTTTATATCTTAGTAAGATACATAAGAACATGGTTGTGTCGAAGTTGAAGGAAATACTTTGTGTTAGCCGAACTTATCTGCACAAATGCAGAGTGAAAAGACATACGTCCGGACCAGCCTTTACTTCGCGAAAACCGAAACTTCGACACAACGTTATTTGACTGTATATCATCGGTTACCTCGACTGTGTAAAAAGGTGCAATAAGTGATATGCAGCACATGGCGCAGAAGTTCGACATGACAACGACAGCCAGTGCAAGTTTCTTCCTCGTGCTGCCCATCGCCTTTGGCGAGTCTTCGGTTTTCACTGAATCTGTCATGGTGACATACACTCAATTCTGAAAGAAATGATGTGTTTCTTCTTTCAGAAAAGGTAATATGCTGTATCTATATCACAGCAAACGTTACCCCTTTCGTGTGAGTAAAGTTGATGTTCCTCTAAACAACTGGTAGTAGCTTCCTGAGTTTAACGGATGGGTTTATATCGTCGGATACGTATACAGAATCAGTTAATGCCTTCCCCAGGATTGTCATTCCGAACATTAGTATTAAATCAAGCAAATGTATTCACCGTTTACTTATGTGGGATTACAGTACAATTGTTAAGCATCGTTACTGAATAACATTTAAAAACTGCGAACGTGGCGTACAGCAGGAAAGGTTAGCCGTCTGAACGAAAGGTTAGTAAAGCGACTGTTTTTCATTCCAAGGCTTATCGTCATGTTTCTGACAAATCTAACCACGACAGGATGAACGACCATTCCATACAGAGAGTCAGTTCACACACAGTGTATTTTTGGTTATTACGTACCATTCCATCTGTTACCAATACCAAAACAGTTCCATTTCAGGAACCAAACAGTCCAGTAATTAACATCATGAGCATCGACTTGCGCCCCCTACAACAAGCATAGTCGCCTTTTGAGGCAAGCATGAGTGGCTGAAGATCTATTCTACCCCGGACCTTCACGGTTCTCCCGATTGTTGCATCGGAGTGCGTGAGTGAGTGAGTGAGGTAAAATTTAACGTCACATCGGCCATATTGCAGTCATAATGTGACGAGAAATGCTGTAGATGCACAAAACAATACAAGTAATTAATAGTTCAGCGGATAATGGCATGATTTGTATGCAATTGTGCATTTTCATGTTACAAGTGAACATTTAGTTAAAATACTAAGAAACTAATATTCTAACATGTTTCAGACAGGGAGGCACTCAAAAATATGATTAATTATTTTTGTATTAAGCTAAAAAAAATATTGTGACAGATTGAGCCACTGTTATTTGTTGTGTGGAAAGTACTAGAAATGAGGTTAAATGAGAGTGATCTCCCCTTTGTTGTGACTGTGCTAGTTATGTCATCAGTCAAGGTTACAATGAGGTAATCAGTCAAATAGACCTATTTAACTGGAAAATGTTATTCTGATGTTACACACATGGCAGGAAGAATGTTCACTGCTTGTGAGGAGACATGGATGGTGAGTATAACTCCTTTTATTGTGTTAGCTGTGTGCAAGGGGCATCTGGGGATTTCATCACAAGTTATTAATGTCCCATACAGGGACATTAATACTTGATAAGACAAATAATATATGTCTCCTTCACTGGTGTATACTTTCACAATTGTCTAAAACAAAAATTGTCCATGATACATTGTACAGATTACTTAGCATTTTTTAAAATAATGGTATCACAGGCTGTGTAGAATTAATTTGTAATAATACTTTCCTCTCACTGATTTTATGTTTTTAGATGGAGGGGGACTTCTGTTGAAACTATTTGTTGAATTACAGTTTTGATGGCACGTCACTACCAGTTAACTAAAAGTCATATGCAGTTTATTTTCTAAAGACAAAATGGTTTATAAACAAAATAATGTCACTGATATTTTGAACCTCTCAGCTTTAGATTTCAAAATCATCTGGGTGTACAAGTTTGATGTCCATGATAATTACTAATATCAATATAAATACAGCAGGTTCACAGGTTATTCATATTTCTCAAAATATCAATCACAAGAATTATCCTATGACAATGACAGTTACAAATAGACAGATCATAGTATTATGTCCTGAAAATAATTTTATTTTTGTCTGCTCTCCAGAAGATAATAGTTTTGTTTTTTTCCATCTCCCATGGATGATAACTAGTCAAACACAGTCCACAGATGCAGCTTAGATGGACTGGAGTTTGCCAGAAATGCAAAAAGGATGCTGTTATCTGCCCAGTCAGGAAATGGTTAATGACTTGGAACATACTCCACAATCGCAAGTGCAAGCCTTTTCTGAACATGGACAGCTGACAAATGATATAAATTTGAGTTGTTTTGGGGATGTTCAGACCTGATAAATCTCAGTCATATTCAACCAAACACAACTGAAGAGTTCAAGAAAGGGAAGTCCTTTTCTTGAGCATGGACATGATCTTCTTCTAATATCAACATGGGACACTGCTGCATCAGCTATTGTAGAAACTTTGGATAATATTGAACACCTTGGGAATGATCGACTTTGTCAAGGAAAGATTCATCAGAACCTATCAAGAAGAACAAACTGTCACTTTTGTCATCACCTCAAACAAACTTGACAGTCATCCTCAAAGAAACAAATCAGAGTAAAGAATGACTGTAGTCATACATACAATGTCAAACTAGAGAAGGCAATTTAGATGGATTTTTCAAGCATGTCAATCAAATTCATATTGATATGCTTTGACCATCTGTTAAATCACAGCTTCTTCAGTGTCTGGAAGATGTTTTCTGTCTTACCATGAATAGACCAGACGTTGGGCTAACAATACTAGATGGATCAACAGGTGTGATTATGATGGAACATTGAGAATATAAGATATTTTCATCGTTCAGTGAGGGAGTGTTTACCAAGTATCTAGAAAACCAACTGGAAAACACAAACACAACAAGACTTGATATTTTCTGGGATATGTACAAGACGGCGTGTAAGAATAGGCGAGTCCATGGACAGAGAAAGCGAGTTGAAACTCATTTCTTCAATATTCACAATATTGATGTATCTTAGAACAAGTGACGATGTGAATCTGAACAAAGCAAGAAAGTTTACAGAGAAGACAACAGTTTATCAGGGAGGACATATATGGGAACAGTCAACTATCGCAATGCATCCAACATGTGGGAGTCCTCATGGTCAACAATACCAGACGTGTCAAAGACCTGTCAACAACTGTTGAAGGATGTTGTGATAGATGCTAGTGTCTTAAAGCTGCCCTAAAGTGCACTGTCTTTATGGTGGAGACTGTCCAGTAATTTGGTCATGTTACTCTGAGTAGGTAAGCGAGGAAATCCCCAGACAAGTATTGTTTATGGGAATCTTGATTAGGTTTAAGATGATTCCCAATATCACGGCAAATGGTCGGTAATTAAGGTTTTCAGTATTCCGACATATGTTAAATGGTACAAGCAACATACATGTGTTTGCCAAGTTTGATGCACATTACATGAAAATTGTGGAAAGTCTCTGACGGTGGAATTTTGAGTGGACATCGGTGGCCATCTTGAAAATGAATATTCAAAGCGTCTCTTTTTCTATCTCATTTTCATAGTATAAGCATCATATCAGCCATGCAGGTTCTATGAACATTGTGGAATCTAAGTCTCTAACGGTGTAATTTTGAGTGGAAATTGGCGGCCATCTTGAAAAATGGTGGCCATCTTGAATATTCAATGCCTCGCTTTTTGTATCTCATTTTGATAGTATAAGCAACATATCTGCCAATTTTCATGCATGTTGTATGAAAATTGTGGAATTAACATGGAATCTAAGTCTCTAACGGTGTAATATTGAGTGGAAATTGGCGGCCATCTTGAAAAATGGCGGCCATCTTGAATTTTCAGTGCCTCTCTATCTGTATTACATTTTTATCGTATAAGCAGCATACCTGCCGATTTTCATGCTTGTAACACGTAAATGCATAATTATACCACTATCCGCTGGACTATAAAGAACCAGTCATCGGCGGACTGTAAAATAACTAGAGTATCGCAAAAAGAGTTAAAACTAGCTAGAATGTATATATGAAAGCAGAAAACTAATGTTAGACAATACCACGTAAAAAATGTTCACAAACAACTGAAGGTAGATCACCATACTAGGGGCCATGGGGGTTGTATTAGAGGAATGACTACAAGCAGGTTGTACCCGATCACCGACTGCATGTGTGAACTGTAGAACACATTCATTTTGGCATGTTTTTTCTGAGGGTGTTTGTATTCTGATGATGTTATCAATGTTATCAGATTAATCAATTTAACAGTCCCTAAAGGTTATGTATTCTCTGAATGTTTACCTTTCAGTAACATGCCGGCAAAAATGGCTATCGAGACTGATAAAGATATTACACTAACAATACGTCTTGCTTATTTTTGCCAAGAGTATATATATATAAGCAAATAGAGTTACCTTCAATACAAATGCTGTGATACTCCGCAGTGAGAATGAGAAACGCAACAGTGAGGGAGGAAGCGAACAGTTATCGCCGTCAGTTTTATTTCAGTTGTATTGCTACGAGACAAGTCCTTTAAAACAAATATACTGAGGGGAAAAAGTAAGGGATCATATGGAAGGGCAAGTGTTCCTTTATTTTTTCCAAGGCTTTTCTCAAGCTTGTATTGCATAGCTTGTGAATAAACTTGGTAAAAAGTAAGGGAACATTTGCGCATTCATGTGATCCCTCATGTTTTGCCTTAGTATATAACAGATATGTATTGTTATACTTACATATTTATATATATTCACTCACTGTACATTGTTCCTGTAGATTTGGTAGTTTACACTATGAACAGCTTCAAGCTGGAAAAATCCATAAAATACAGACACTGGTGCTAGAATGTCCTCTGGCCTGGAATACGTTGCACAGACGAATGCCAGTAGCATGTACCAACGCTATAGGCATCCCTATTCAGTGCTAACTAGTTAATTTACATGTAAAGAGATCGGTGATGCGATTGACGCTATTTATTGTTTATTACTAAATAACATGACATCTGCTACAAATAATTGAAATAATGCGGCATTGTGGAACAGAAAACCCATTGCCATATTATTTGGAATGCTTAGATATTACAATACCATTTTATGTGATAATATGAATTGTCATTGGAATTATTCTCCCACTTTCAGAACAACAGGATTTGAAGCAGTGTTCAGTCTTGCAGGGGAAAACATTTGTGGATCGTAAGTTCGTAAAAACACAGTTTGTCAAACATGGTCAATGAGATGTATATTAATTATTTCGGTAAGACTATCAGTTACTCACGGCTAATTGCACAAAATGGAGTTCGTTTTTTAAGCGTGATGCAACCCACGCCACAACCGCCATCCAGCGCAGAATCGGTGTGACGGCGTGACGTTTATGCCAACGTCACCAGATACGACCTCGCATTCCAAGAAAGTATCCAGAGATTCAAGACTCACCTGAGGGCCGAACTCGTCACCAACGACGATTGAGGCATTGTCGTACTTGTGAATACCGCTGACGCCTGTGGGCAATATATAAGGTCCGACAGAATGCGAGAATCGAGGATGTAGACTAGCGCCCCATGGACGATTTCAGAAACTCGTACACCGGTAGCCTGATCGAAGTGTTCTGATTCGCCATAGTACGACCGATTTCGTAGAGCGTGTTATCGGATGAATCGATCCTGTGTGAGTGAGTGAGTGAGTGAGTGAGTGAGTGAGTGAGTGAGTTTAGTTTTTCTTAGCAATATTTCAACAATATCACGTCGGGGGACGCAGGAAAGACGCTTCACACACACAGTGCCCATTTGGGGAATCGAACCCTGGTCTTCGGCGCGACGAGCGAATGTTTTAACCCCTAGGCTATCCCATCAACCCTATATTTCTGACGGTGAGTGGAGTATAGACTGATGGCCAACATCTGAAGTTTATTCGTACTTGATTTACACATATTTATTTCCAATGAAACGAACCAGATTGGTAAACAAGCATGAGATTATATAAATACCGCTCCAGGTTTCTTCGTACTTGTTCCGTACTGAACTTGGACAGACTTGGAAACTTTGAACGCACCAGGAAACAAATGATGCGTGGTAAACCAGCCAGTCAGCTTTGAAGTTCAGTGTTTCATCAGATACAAACGTTCATGCATGGTTCGTCTGCCTCAACCGAGTGACATGAGCTTCAGATCACAGTGTCTGATAGTTACAATGCTTACAATGTTAATTATTGCATGAGCCAGTAGGTAGTGAGTCGGTTGAGGGTTTTCACACATGGTTGGGCTGTTCCCCTAACGTATATACGAGTATGTTCGATTCAATGAAAAGCCATTTTTACAATTTTCAGCGGTTTTTATATCCAGAATGTAACGAAACACATGTCACCACAACAGTGTGGTGTTTCGTGAAATCCCCAATCATGGTAAACTGAGACCCAGATGTGCTGGTGTGAAACCAGGTAATGGTAAACTAAATCAAACAAAAATCATGTGCAAATACAAGCCTAGTGATTGGTCTATGGAAGTACAATGTATATGTATAAAATAACAAAACATTTTAACAGCAACCTTGTTGTTTCAGTATAGGCACTCACAGCGCTAGCGCTTGTGGAAAAGTTCGTTAACGGTGTTCGCTTTGCTGGCGAACAAAGATGTAGTGCTTGTTACGTGCAGTGGAACTGCACTGTTCTGCAGCGTTTGATCTACCATCCATCTGAACTTTGTTTAACATATTGTTATAAAAGGCAAGCACATGTCTGTGGGTTGCAAACAAACTACATCAATTTTTCTCGGATGACTGGATCTGACGGAAAGTGGTGCAAACTCTTGTCAGTTTCAAGTCCTGCTTTGTACTTGAACCACAGGCAAACTGTAGTGCAAATGGGTTGCGAAGCATAGAGAAAACGACCTGTTTCTTACATACAAGCGAAGCGAGCAGAGGTTGGCAACGAAGCAACGAACTTTTCTTGCTCCAGTTCGAAAAATAATTTTCATATCAAAATATAATATCACCACCATCAAACGTATTCACCCATTTCTTCAATGGGTTGTGCATTCAAATGTTAAACAATTGAACAATTACTCACGTGGAATATTTGTATTCGACATTTAAAGCGTGGTATAATCAGACCGTATTTATAAAACATATTTCACGAGAGTAATTATTAAACATGGGGTAGGAAATGTGTGAGCACACCCAAGTGAGGATATAGGAATGTACCTTTGATGGTGGCGAAATTTTACGCTTTTCGATCCGAAGCGAGGAAAGTACGTTGTCAACCTTTGCTCGCTTCGCTCGCATATATGAAGACTTGTCATATTCTCTATGCTGCGCAATCCCATTTGCGCTACAGTTTGCCTGTGCTTGAACGAATGGCAGTTTCCAGTCACGCAGTAGTTCACCATCTCTACTGAGATATTTTTGATTGGATTGAACGCAATTTCAGAGAACATGTATTTACAAAACCCAGCATCTCTATATACATTCTTTATGGACAACAACGTCTTCTAGTGTATATGATTTTTTTACAACGGTATATGAATCCATACTGAAACGACGTATCAAATACAATAAAAGTTGTTATCCATAAACAATCTTTCTTTCTTGTGACTCGCCATACTTCTAATAAAACGCCCATCAAACAGATCATCTTTCTGTAGACACATTAAGCCCTCAGCGCATCAGCAAATGAGCCAGCCAATCGGAAGCCGTCATTACACTTGAATGCACACCCACCCGCTATGACTGAGTTCGGTCTCCTGAGTGCTTCGTTTTGAGGGAAGTGAGCACAAGTACAAAATATTGCACTTTTGAATCGCGATTGTACGCTTATAATTTTGTTTATTTGGTTTTTTTACAAGCAGCAACGTACGCTATATATCATGAATAAGTGATAATTGTGTTTTAATTATGTTTGATTTTTTGGGGTTGCATGTGACCTTGAATGATTTCCCCTACTTGTGGTCCATTGGCTGATTTGTAACATATATAATTACACTACATCATTCAGTCTTATAGTCTTGGTTGGTGTCACTGTAACGGTCCTTTCGTTTAAGCCTTTGGTTCATTACACTCATGAGAAAAAGACGGCTGGAGATCTTGGTGTTTAAAGCGGGTTCGATCCATTCCAACGGTACACTGCATTGGCGGATGCAGAAGAAGTTTACACCCCTTATAGTGAACACTGAAGAAGTTTGATTACACTCTCACCTTTGATTTTTTAAGAAAACACGTTACTTTCAACCCGAACTGCCTGGTCCTCATGCCACGGCTTACAGAAAATCAGCGTTTCCGCATCTATACTTGACGCTGAAATCTCCCCAAATAAGGAGATCAGACATCTCTCTCTCTCTCTCTCTCTCTCTCTCTCTCTCTCTCACACACACACACACACACACACACACACACACAAACACACATGGGAGAGAATAAGTTACAATTTATAGCCACGTCGGCAGAGAGAGAGGGAGCGATCTTAACGTTAAGACGTTATCTGTTGAGGTAACAATTTACTGTGCTGTGCGTTTCAGAGAGAAGCCAAAGTTACACCTGTCGGAAAATGAATCAATGCAAAGGCTGTACTGTGGAAGTACAAATGAGACAGACAGTACGAATTTATAGGTTAACCAGAACAATTCGGGTGTCTACAGCGAGAAAGACAGGGATGGTAATATTCATCCCCAAGCAGCATTACTTCATCCTGCTCAGACAGTGTTCCCAGAGTATTCCATCCTTGATATCTCCAGGGTCTACGTTCCGATAAGCCCCCACTATACCCTGGCCACATCTACGGCTCAGCCCCATAAATTCATTAACTCCCTTGGCTGGCTTTTTATCCAATCAGGGGTCTACGGTGGGAAGTTGAACGAACCAGTGACAACTCACTTTCGCTTTCCAAATTATCTAACCGATTATTCACGGCAACACAAACTATGCAGAGGTTCTCTGAAAGAATTAGAAGTTCTTGCATATATTTTTTTAAAGTTTCGGACCTATAAATTAGTCTGTAACATTTCCCCAAAATCTGAATCGCAGTGCACCTTCGCAGTTTCGACCGCAACCTTTGTTAACAGTGGCAAGCTCAGTTATAACTGTGGCCCAGCTGATTTGCTACGGTGAGAATGCGGAGCCAGCAAAGGGAGGTAATAAAATTATCGGGACGACCCGTAGATGTGTCCTGGGTATGGTGGAGACTTATGGGAATGTATACCCTGGAGATATCGAGGATGAGAGTATTCATCATCACATTCAATCGTGATCTTCTGGTAACTGTAGATGTCTTGTAACTCCACTTACACAATTAAAGGACCCGTAAAGCTCCCAGGGTAGAATAGGCCTTCAGCAGCCCATGCTTGCCATAAAGGGCGACTATGCTTGTCGTAACAGGCGACTAACGGGATCGGGTGGTCAAGCTCGCTGACTTGGTTGACACATGTCATCGGTTCCCCATTGCGCAGATCGATGCTCATGTTGTTGATCACTGGATTGTCTGGTCCAGACTCGATTATGTACAGATCGCCGCCATATAGCTGGAATATTGCTGAGTGCGGCGTAAAACTAAACTCACTCACTCACTCACTCACTCACTCAAACAATTAAAGCATCTTCAAACAGGTTAATCATTATGACTTTCATTACATAATGACATTCATGACTACAAACCGCATCTGCAACGTGCATCTGTGACTAAAATCGTATTTTTTCAAATGCACACTTTAGCCCCACCCTCGCTTATGCATTGTTATATTGTTAGCGGCCGGTCGTCTGTGGCTGTGACGTCATAGAAGATTGTCCGCTTCGTGTGTGGACTTTTTTTCTATGCATACGCCGACATAATCCAGAAGTGAATGACTACTTGGTTTGGCCTATTCAGAAATTTGATCTTGTTTGGCCCATGTAAATGGCATCCTTATCAGCATAAAGACTTTGCACGGAAAATTAAAACGACTGAATCTGTTTAGGGGAAGACATAATGGTGATATTTTCAAAGCTTCAGTGTTCGTAGTTGAAGAATCAGGACAACGTGGTAACACGTTTATGCATCTAAAATGCATACAAGAGGGATTCGTTGTCAGTCAAGACGGTGCGTTATTTGCTGCATTTAGTTGAGGTCCAGCCATTACTCTGAGAGTGAAATACAGAATACTTACACATACCGTTTTAAGCTATTGGCTTAATTTTATGTGCCATGTTGACAGTCATGACCAACTTAAATCTTATGGTATATAATGGTGAAACTACGAAAATAAATATATCAATTATCAACACTGCTTCTGTTGATTTTGATTCAACGATACCAACTGTCTTGCTCAATCCATAATAGCTGGTCAAAAGATATTAAGTCCTAATTAGGAGATAATCTATTTTTCTATGTGACCCTAATACGCTTCAATGAAAATGTGTTTGTTACACTGTTAAAACTGAGGAATTTATTCATGTATTCTCATTTGTCCGTGAGTGCATCCAGTTAATATACACGCAGGTACACCCTTCGTGGTGTTGGTGTACACACTGCATTTATTATTTTGTAATATACATTTTATATGCAATTAAATAATTTGTCCAGGTGTCATTGTGGAAGTTGTAATACAAATGCCATAACAGTATTTCCTAGAAAAGAATGTCACCATACTAAACTCTTTATGGATATATTTATCACGAGACGTGTTCTATCGCATTTTATGACGTGGCCTTTTAGCCTTTAGTGTGGCCTTGTAGCTTTTGGTGTGGCCTTGTAGCCGTTAGTGTGGCCTTGTAGCCTTTGGTGTCGCCTTGTAGCTTTTGGTGTGGCCTTGTAGCCTTTAGTGTGGCCTTTTCCGCAAGTCCATGCCACAGTGAGGAAAAACTTGCAACACATTCTTTCTAATTACCGTGTCGTCAACTCTGTAGAGATATTTGACATGCTTGATCTAATCCATGATTTATTCTTGAGCTATGTTGCCGACCTGCTTAGACTGGGCATACGTTAGCCTTTACAAGTCACCTGATAGTAGGCTGATCTGCAAGAAATGTCAAAATGTCAGGGTTTCCCAGTGTCTAGGCGCAAGTATGGTATTAATTCTGTTCGAGGAAAACATGAAGTGGTAAGAGGAAAACATGAAGGGGTAAGAGGAAAACATGAAGGGGTAAGAGGAAAACATGAAGGGGTAAGAGGAAAACATGAAGGGGTAAGAGAAGAGTTTACTCTTTCTGGTGGCATTGATTACGTCTTTTTCATATTCAGCTTTCTGATATTTCAGTTCTGGAACATTATGCGTGTACAATGTTTGAAATGTAAACAAGACACAATTCAATGTGTCCATTGTCTAGGATTTCCCTCGATTCGGATTTTATCGGATACTGAATAAAAATATAGATAGATTGGAAAATGAATTCATCGCAAATAGACTGAAACAGATTAAAATTAAACCCAACCACTCGCGTTACTAACCAATGTGTAACACTGCGGCTCTATACAACCAACCAACCAAGAATGCAACAGTAGCTCTTTTATATGTTTTAGATTTAAATCATGAACATACGTTTTTGTAGATATGTATAACGATAGTCAAACAAATATTATGTCTCCTACAGGTAAACCAATAACGAACGTGAAAATGAACGCTTTCTGAATTGTATACGCACGTATATACCCTTTGTTCTCCCCAATGAACCGAATCAAATATAGCTGTACTGAAATTCGAGGACGTAAATGCGTCATATATATCAGATAACAATGAAAGTACTGATAGAAACAAAGTAACAGACACAGTCTGTCAACAAGACCAGCATCAGTTACGATTCATACAAAGGAACAGCATTTGTGAGGACTAAGATGCAAATTCGCTACAAATTCTTGCGCAGAGCAGAAAGGAAAGTCCCCCGACCGTAACTACAATTCAGCATTGTGTTGCGGTAAGTGGCTACATTCATTTATAAATCATTATACTGGCATGTAAGCATCAAGAAACGAAAAAATGACTTCGATTTTGGTTGTGTCTGTGTCAAGGATATAGCATCGGCAGTATCAGGATATTTGCTACATTACGTATTCTGTGAGCTGTGTCTCCTCTGTGATGACGACGCTGTACACGTTTTACTCATCTATTTTTAACTATAGCACATCTAATAATCCTTACATAATCCCGCTTGGTATATTGTACGGGCAAATTGGGTAGCCAGTGGTCAAACAGTTGACTCATAACACCCGGAAAATACGCCATAATTCACAATTAGTATATTATTCAGAATCCACAACAATCAGGATCAAAACATTCTCCTTCACAACAAATACCTCTAGAATAGCATTTGATGACATGGCGGTTTAAAGTACAAGCTCCATAGACAGTAAACTCAAAACGCAGTGGACAGTCCGTACAAAATGTACAGATTGATACTTCGACGATAAGTGAAGATTTACTGGCGCATTAAAGTCTACACTGTGAATGAAGATCTGAAATACCTATATTTAAGAACTGACAGCTAAAAAAGGCACGTCTACTGATGAGGATGGCATGTTTTGCTTTGAAACGATCATTTTTCGCGACACTGTTTCGACAGGGTGCCCTCGCTTATCGCAAATATGTTTACAAAATAAGAAAAATGCGAGGGAAAACTTGCCTTTACTCTTGTGAAATGTGTTCTTCTTTAACTGTTCATCGGGGACACGGAGTTGCTTTGGGGGCAACTCCAGATTTCGAGTGGACAGCGCTTCCACCCGGGGAATTTTACAATTTTCACGTTTGGAAATTTTCAATAACAAAATATATCTGATCTGGTTTTACCATTAAATTCCTATTATGATGAGCATGTTTATCAGGCCACAATCATGCATGATTTAAAAGTGTCATGACTTAAAGTCGGAGAGACTCAAATATTTACAAAATGGCCCCATGGAAATCCACTAGTCAGTCGGGCTAGTGACTGTGGAGATTTACTGGATTTTTACTAGCCATGGGCTTGCAGTCCAGTGCTTATTTCGCACATTGATCGGAAATCTTCTAAATGTTAACAAAATGAAAGTAAAAGTTGATGAAGTCAAACATACTTTTCATAGGCAGTTTTCATAGCGTCCAGAATGGCTACCTGAGATCTGCATTCTTAACGTTGTCAACGTTTTCAACCTTTTATATCCAGGTTTTTAATTCTTTCTTCATAATAGTTTAACAAACACACAATATCAAACAGTTAGTGCGTTGTGCGTTGATTTCTTAGGTTTCGTCGGTCCGGAAAGGAAACGTTTCTAAAGCTCTTTATAATTTATATCCACAGATGATTTGATATTGTTAAAGCTCAGCTTAGTATATAATTCCCGAATCAGCTTTTCAGTTGTGGTGACATGCTAATGTTCAATGTATCAAGGACCCTGGTTTTACGCGTGTTTTTCGTTAAAATATACACGAAATATTGCAAATTATGTAACACCATGTAGTAGTATGGTGACACATTGCATCAGTTCAAGCATCAGTATTTCTCTGTTCATGTAAGTTTGTGTTAAAACGTAGTTGGGATTGAACAAACGTTGACACAATCTACTGAATGTTACACTGAATGATAAACTGGAAAAGATCTACATACTCCCTGATAATTGATTCAAATAGATCATACTTATCTTCTACTAAATTATTTCATCAATAATAGCAACTGTAATGACAATGGGTACTGTGGCAAGAATAATGTTCGATCTTAAGGATGTGATTGTTCATGCCTGAGGGAGACATTCGAAGCAGCTTGGGAATGGACGCGCAGTATGTCCCACAAAATCTCTCTTAAATACGGAATTAAGTCCTAACAGGACGACAGTGTCCCCCACCGCTTAAGAAGAATGAAATGTAACATAATCTCTAGTTTTCATCTTTAGGTCATATAGAAGATTACCTTTTGTGTGACGTAGTTTGTAGTCATGGTCACTTCCCTGAATCTTTTTCCGAACTCTAAACATATTTCAGGAATATCGTAAATTTGAATGTATGGATGCAGATGCATATATCCACTGTCTTTATCTTTTTGTATGTGGGGTGTAACCTAATGTTAAATTCCGTGTACCACACATCTTATTACCGTTCCCTACCCCGATACACGTTATGTTAATTCCCAAAATTGTAAAAATGGTAACATATACAAGACGCTATTATGGATGGCAACTTCTTTAATTCTTTTAACACGACGTTTCAAGGCTAATTCTTGCCCCTTCGTCAGGTGGATGAAGAAGTTGTCATCCATAATAGCGTCTTGTATTACCTCACCAACTTCTAAATGCCTTTGAAGAATTTCAAACATATGTTTCAGCTTGGATGCAACACTTGGATCCAACATTTCATAAGAAATCGCTTTAATTTTGAAAAGTAGTCCAAGGAGTGGTGACCTTGGTAATAAGGTCAAGGTCATCCAAATGGACTGGTGTTGCTTATTCACCAAATATGAATATATCATGAAGTATCGCATTAACAAGACTCGGGTCGTACATACAGTGTTGCTGCGGGAGATAACTAAACCACTGGAAAAGCTGGAAACAGTCTCTGAGATCATCGAGGCATGTATATTTGAATCACAGCCATATGATGAATCAGCAAAATATTTGTGTCTTTTCATTTAGTCAGGGGTTATGGTTTATATTGTACATCGTATGAACCTAATGTATCATGGTTAATTTGTATTGCAAGAGTTCCATGTGTAGTATTGTATTCCTTCCTTCGGTTTCGCGATGTACGTCATCTGAAATACGTCCAACAGATAGGACAGTGCCACGAAGAGAACAAAATAAAAGCCTACTAACAGATCGATAAGGACACGTTCACAAAACAGGTCGACGTTGTCACAAGCACTAAAACACACATTGTAAACATCTCAGCATTCATGGATGAAGATTGTCTCAGTAAAAAACCAACACCAACACCAATATCAATTGCATTCATTGTTTTTGGTACACGCGTTCCACAAGATTTCATACAGTCATCTCTGTGCAGTCATTGTCAGTGTGTTCACGAGAATACATATCAACCATGGGTGGATCCAGGAATTTTGGAAAGGGGAGTTCAGGGGGTTCCAAAAAGAAAATCTGCAATGTGGTCATAAGTGATTTTCAAAGGGGGTTAGGGGAGGTTGGAGTGTGTCCGAACCCGCTGAACCCCACCCCTGAATCCGCCCATGTTAATCAATATTTGTCTATCGAGGCCATTACAAAGAGAACAGGCTTGTCATGTGTGTATCAGGATTAATATCATCGTGAGGAGAGAATCGGTGTCGGCGAATAAGAGGCAATAGTGTTCGTTTCTATACAAGAGCGAGCTATAACCGGTTTTATGTACAGCTCGGAATGTGATGAAGAACGCAGAATTGTCGTAGGACTTGTTTTATGATTGTTTTTTTCCTACAATTCGATTACGATAATTTACACACTTTATTAACTCAGTGATAATACAGAATGAAATGAGCAATATTGCTAAATATTATAGAAACATGTAAATAACGCCTTGTTTATATTCCTTTCCTCTGTTCACACACATGATGTCATGCAATATAGCAGCTGTTGCTGTACAGTCGTAACGGTTCCTCTGGTGTGTATGCCTATTGGTGCAGATGGGTGGATACGTAAATTATGTGCGGGTAAATTGACGAAAACACTGGTGCGGAATTGTACTAATACAAAACAATATTGTGGAATCACATATTTATTAAAATGCAAATACGTTTGCTTTACAGCATTATTACTTGTTTCAATAGTATCGTCGTGAACAATCAAAACTGATGTCACCGAATAATGCTAACACTCGAACCGTGTTGGCGATTATACTTGCTTGTCTCTGCTTTGCCATTCACGGGTGGCAAAGAGAATCACAAATCTTGACGTTATTGCATGAACAAAATATCTTTTTCCAAGATGCTAAGAAGAAGGCTGCACGTTTAAAATCTTATCTTAAAATCGCTGAGAAACTCCAAATGTCTAAACAAAAAGAGACATTTTTTGTCATGAGTGAGTAACGTAAAAATGTTACAAGGTCTCATATTATAAATCTAAAAATATACTAGTCCGTTAATTTCATGCTTTGGAAGATTTTTAATATTTTGAGAAGCACCGTTCAGCACTGTACCAGACAAACTGTGGTTGAACCAAGCACATAAAAGTGAACTGGCTTTGGCCAAGACAGCAAGGGAAGTGTTCATACAAACATGAAATAGATATCAGGTACTGAGAACGGAAAAGAAACAATTCATATTATAATTGAAAGTAGAAACGCAATGCATCTGAACAAGATTTCTTCACCCTGTTAATTGGTGTCACCCGCCGTGATATTGCTGGATATTGGTAGAAACGACTTAAACCTAAACCCCCTCACTCTATCCACTTTAAAACATGGCGTAGAGTAGCCTACATTGCATATAATTACCTTTCATTTTGTACGCAGCCTTGCAGATCGTACATTTAGATCTGTCTGGTCTGGTCACATTCAGGTTGACATTAACACTAAGCGACGGCTGTTGCAGTCATAAACAAACTGATAATAAACATTAATCCTTCTTCATATGGCACGAAAAGTGCAAACCCTGTTCTATTTGGATAACTGTTCATAAATAAAACCGTACCTTACAGGGAGCACAATACTGCACAGAATCTTTTGAAGATATATCATGTCAAACAAGCCTTGATATATTCTGAGATTTCTTTTATTCGCTCTAATTAATAATCAAAACGGAGGATTCAGTTCATAGTTGATAATTATGGTAAACACATTTTCGAAAATTAAGAGTTTACACAAAAATATCACCAAAAATGGTACCAATAAGATACCTCGAAGTGCTGGCGTCCATAAGCATCGATGACCGCGTTGCGTGGTCGGTACGTGAAATGAAAGCCAGTTGATGAAGGCCACAGGCACTAGGTCCATACTCTGCAAAATGCCCGGTCCAGTCCAGCCGTAGTTGTCGGCCTTGGTTGGGGCTCATTCAGTCCTCTTTGAATGTCGTCCCAAAGGTGTTCTGTTGGAGCTAAATCGGAACTGCTGCGGGTCATTGCCGGGTTTGGTTGCCATGTTCTCTTAGGAAGTACAATGTTTTGGCAGTCTGGGCATGAGCGTTGTTTTTCCGGAAGATGTGATTTCTGTGACGTTAAAATGTGGGGTCAAATCACCTGGTCAATATAGTGAGCAGCTGTCACATTTCTTCGTCCTGGACAGCGATTCTGGAACACCATGAGGTCAGCTCTCTAGTTCAGACCCATTGCACCCAAAACCACGATGTTCGGACCACATCCACGAGTCTCTTTCAACAAATTTAATTTCGATGCCGATTTTCCCATTGCAGTGGGTTTGAACGGAAACGAGCGGTGAGGGTTGGACCACGATATGATCTGTGCCAGCAGGGGCTTGTTTCGCGTAAACGTGAACGCACTGCACGGGCACTGATGGGTCTCTTGTGAGTCTTGCGACCTGTTTCCGTGACTTTGGTGAAGCGATCCTGCAGATGGTTGCGCAGAGACTCTCGGTCTTGACGTTGTGATGTTGACTGCAGTTCGTCCAGTACGTTGACGGTCTCGGATGCTGTTTGTAGCCTCATACTGCTCCTGCAGTTGGTAGATTGTCCTAACATGAATACTGTCTATCCTCCGTGCACGCAGGCCAACTTGCAATCATTTCTCTACATTTGGAAAACAAAAGGGCCCAAGTATTTTTCTCTTTCTCAAAAGTGTCAACAGATGGCACTTTGAGTGATCTATTCCTAACTGGGTTACCTGAATTTACTTGATGCTACCGCATAAAATGAAATACACTGAAAATCATATCTGTATTCGTTTAAACCATGTTCCTGTCATATGTAGTTTGACCAAAATCGTTCATACAGCCTTACATCATGAATTCCAGCGATGGAATGGCGGTGGCTACCCTGGCAACCTACCCCAGCAGAAAGTGGTCATTTTTTTTCTTTGGAGCGTCAGATGCTGCAAAATAACCCACAAATGGAGTTAAATCACCAATCAAACATTCATTATCTGGACTAATTATACAAGCTAACAATCAGTTTTTCACTGAGACTATTTGATTGATGCAATCAGCATGGTGCTACACTGTATAGGTAAACGGTTGAAAGTGTCTCATTGGCGAGGTTGTCTTGATTCTGGAATTTTCATATCCTTAACTTTAAAATTTCTCACTAGCCGATCAAACTGACAGAAATTAAACCTTATGTTCTTTTGAAATGAAAACAATCTCAAAGACAGTCTCAAAGATATGCACAATATATTTGAATTAGAAGGGTACCTCGTCGTAAGGTTTCGTTTGCATATCAGAAAATACTTCAATTTAATGTTTGTAATAACATTATTCAATATCCATTAACTGAACATGCGGTGGAGGTCTAGAAACAGAGGGCATCTTGCCTTTGGCTGTTTTGAAATCGCTTGTGTGATAAAAAAGCTGAATAAAATGTGTTCAGATGTTCACAGTAAGTATTATCAATATATTCAATCAGGATTCCGGCATTCCATAGTATTAGCCAGTGAACAACTGACAACAATGAGCTGGCTCGGAAAAAAAATTATGATTGCTACATTTAATCAAAGAAGGAATTACAGGGTAAATATTTAACGATACGGGAACGTCATGGTCAAGCATCACTCTACGTTCACATCTTCGCCATCCACATAACGAAGACGTCTATTGAATTATTGATACTCATTATTAATAATGAGGATTCGACAACATGAAAAGTTATGCAACACATACATATAAACCTCATATAATCAGCCAACAGAATATACGGTGGTCCAACGTGCAATGATCAATGATTTCACAAGGTTGTTGAGCTAAGTTAACAAAGCTTCATTAAACCTACCAGATGTTACCTTTCAAGTTTACAGTCACAGCAGTTGTCCCTTATAGTCCTTTTGGATTCCGTGAAAGCTGTATTTAGAAGGCAGCCAATGATTGTGAAAAGGGCGAATGGAGAGAATGGGGTAATTACATGTGATGTAGATTGAAAGTGAGAACAGGCAGGTTTCATTCGCATCTGCAGAGATCGCCTGATCGTGAAACACAACTCAACACTGAAAGACCAATGAATGTTGATGAATGTAAAATGATACATACCTTCAATTTCAGATTCCAAATTACAAGGAAACATTATCATATTATGCAGCATTCAGAGTGACACTATTTGTAACTTTTTGTAGTCATTCACGGAAAGTCACTGTGGAATTCTAACAATGACAAAGTGCACCACAGAAGATCAGCCCCAAGATATGGACACGAGGAGGAGGAGGCTTACCTTGGTAGTCATCGTGTTGTCGAACTTCTGTGCCGTGTGCTGCATGTCACTGATTGCACCGTTTTTCGCAATAGAGGTAGGTGGGAGACGCTGTTACATTTTTATGATACAAAGGCGCTTGGTATAAATCGGTGAAACACAAGGGCTTGACGGCTTGGAGTCCATGCAATGATTCAGAGTAAATATTATACTACGTATGTTAATCCCGTGCTTTAGCGCTATGTGGTCGACATAAGTGCAAACAAGAACTCGAGGGGTACGCAATAGCTCTCTTGTCACTTTAAAATATTTCCTGTCACATCGGAGGAAAAGGTACAAAGGCAGTAACGAGCGTGCCCAACTTGTGCCTTGGTGCCGGCTTAACGTCATCGGTGAGGTCATCAAGCGTTGTAGGAAAGCGTTGGGAATATGAAGTTCCATTGACACAGACAAATGTTCCTGAACTTAGTTGAAAGGTTTCCAAGCGTTCCCTTTCATCCATAACATATTTGATTTGATGACAAAGGTAATTCACTAACGCAGAGTCAGTTACTATCACCTAGCAAGTGCTCTAGCTACGTGTTTTGTCGTTAAACGTGGCTCTCTAGGATTGTTCCTTATAAGGTGGTTGCAACCATGGACCCACGGAAGGGGTATAATATACGCAAATCTTTTATATCTAAATTGCGTCAGTATCAGGTGCCTGCCTTTATTGCAAAATGACTTCCATTATCACAGATTTTCATATGATTAGGATCGGTATATCGCCTTGTGTTCCCATCGGAAACTATTTTGGTGGATGCTCTGTACTGAATGATCATTACCATTCATGAGAATTTAGAGAAGCATTGATATTCGATGATACAATACAATGAAAATGAAGTACATACATACTGACATTTATATAGCGTCGATATCTAGGCAAAGTGCTCAAATGCGCTTTATTTTCCCTCGATCACTTCATGTCAATCTCATGTTCCTGGGGCGTGCATAATAACTCTTCTAGACGCACCGGGTTAATATGGCTCTTCCATCCCTACTAGGCACTCATTCACATCTGTCTAGAGTAGGACATAGTCACAGTGCTTTGTTCCCAGAAACCTTTTCATAAACCGATATGTAAACACACAACGATTATGTTCACAAAGATACATATAAATCTCACTTTTAATGTAATCAATAAACTAAGACAAAAATGATTGTGTATAATTTGAAAGTAGTAAGGAGTCTATGTAGAACCAAGAACAACCGATAATAATGAATACACAACTGGGCAGGGAAACGACAGTTTTCGACTGCATACCACACAATGCAGAATCTCGTTCATGGTATGTTTGTGTATATTTCAGGCAACAAAGAAAGGTGTAAGTCTGACTGTCGTAGGTGTCATATACAGTTCTTCAGAACTCGTCATCTTCCTTTCGTCGCCAGTGTTTGGCTATCTGGTACGTATCAAAATGATAAAGTGTGGACTTTCAAAATGACACAGCCTACCTACTGTGGACTCTGCACAATCAGGTTTTTCACATTGCTGTATAGTCTCATTGGTCACCCAAGATAGCACAGCTGGCAACTAACTGCATAATGTGCGTCATTCTTTTAAAAAAGTGACTTAGTTAGCCAATAATGAGCAATCAATCAATGTATTGGCGGGTAATCATTTGAAAGAATGGTGTTCAATTTACATAGACACAGACACGAAAGATTGTATTCAGTATAGATTAGTAAATGTACATACATAAACATTACCTTTTGACAAATCTCCATTTAAATCCGTATAAAAGTAGTTAATCAATCATCGTGTTATAGGTTAATCCTTTGATCGATCCAGACACAAGAAATGCAACATGGGGACCTTTGTCGGATAAACCAAGTGTCGCTACCACTAATTATACCTGTTATAAATTCATTAACTGAGCATCAAGTGAATGATGACAAATAACGTGTAGGTTTATACCACCTAACACGGATTACAACCAAGCGACACCAAGTGATTTTGACAGAATCGTCTATGAAAACAAGGGTTATAACTCGGAACCTAGGCAAAGCAGGAGACAAAACTAATTGATAGTAGATTGTGAGAACGTATAGCTTTCATTTTTCACAACAGCTGTCCCGATTTAGGTTTGTACAAACCTGTAAACGAAAGAGTTTACCCCTGAAATGTAGATCAATTCTGCATAGTCCCTTATATCTATACCTACTATTACGCCACGGAGAAACGCCTCTCTGATTGGTTTAAATTTCGTTTGCGGCTGAGAGTTGTGCACTGTTGTGAAAAAGGTCGATTTAAGGTAATGAAAGATCGAAATGAGCAGTTTTAATGACGGGGTTTCATTTATAACGATGTCAACAGGTGATTTATGCATTTGCATCCCCTAGAGTATATATGATCTTTAATACCATACATTGTCACTGGCTTATATCATGAGATCAATGCTTCATGGTTATATTCTTGGTAAATAAATGGAAAAGAAAACAAATTCTGTATTTATATCCACACGTATATCAATGCATTTGTTATCGCCTGTGTAAAATATCTATACGTTGTACATGCAGTAATATCACATTGTACATGTAGTAATATCACAATAATATTCACGCTTTCTCGGGCTAGTGGCTTCTGGTTAGGTCGGGAGCAGGCTTTAGAATGTTCAATGAGCTGAATCTTCTTTTCACGCGTAAGATCGCTTCTTTGTGTCTTTGGTGGTGGAGTTTCCATTTTGCATTGGTAATGCTGACAATGACAATTCTAGTTGACACCACTGACTCATTGGTAATTGATCTCACCAAATAAATTGATCCCTTTTCTCAGCCCATTCATCCAGAAGTTCTTACACTGTTAATTAACTCCCAATCAGCAAGTGCTGGGGACAAATAGATTTTCCGTATCAGTTAGTTGTCAAACATTTGCGTTGTTTTTGTCAAGATTATTATTTTCATTTCGACAATAAATTCTGTTACAAAAGGCACATTTTGGCCAAATTTGGAAACCCATTTGCCTTTCAGTGTTAATGATTTGCATGTGTTAACTCTATCCATGGAAAGTGGGGTTCAACACACATGCAGTGATGCTTTTTCACTGTTCAGATACCTATTTAGTCCAAGGTTGTTCGATCAAGGTAACAATGTCCAAAGCGTTAGTAAAACCTTCCAAACGTGTTGTGATCGACAGTTGGTTTATAAATTTTTTGTTTATGTTGCATATGCATCGTAATCTATATTATGATGTGCATTGTATTTCTTGTGACTTACCGCGTCGTTGTATGAGTCATTTTCAAAAAGTGAACGTTTCCATTAGTGGAAATCAAAATTATGAAGGTCGTATTTTCTGAAATTCCTTTGCAAACTTATTGTAGCTTAATTAATGTGTAATTAACAATCAAAGTGCTAAGTGGTATTAACCATGACCGCTCTGTTTCCAGTGATAAACATAAGTGTTTTTTCTTAAAGATATCAAACATTTTGTTGTTTAATCAGTTTTTAGAACGCACCATACACATATTAAATAGAAACATGCACAAAAACGTTAAAATATTTTATCCAATATGATAGAGCATTTAAAAACCACTCGAACTAACTAAAAACTGAGATTTACTATCTCTGTGTTTTAAATAACTGCAGTTTGGCACTTGTGAATTTCACATTTTCTTTTTACTCAACATGCACACAACGACAACAAGTAAAAGGTACATCAGATTTACACGTTTAATTACTTAATCAGAAAATGTATATCGTAACAGATATAGTCATTGCCGGTAACAGTTTGGATGTGAATGGTAACAGAATGGAAATGCTACATTGTATGTGTCTGAAAATGACATTAAGGATTTCTCATATATTTCTATATAACATTCGACCATATATCTTTGAAAGGTTCATTAAAAACCTTCATTGTACATGCATATTACTGTTCACAGTGATAGTTGTGGGTAAGTAAAATGAAACCAGTAACAGAAATGGCATTTTGGATAAATGTTTTGACACATCTGCCTAATGGCTTGTAATTTTTGTATAAATCTTCACTGTTACAGCCTGTTTGATCAGTGAATTTCATTTTGGCATTGGAAAGAACCTTCAGTTTCTGTGGCCATTTGGTTTTCTTCCGTGAGTATGAAAATATTGGAAAATGGTAACACAACTGACACCAGCCCTCTGTCAGAACTGTTACTTTTCTGAAATGCTCATAAAAGCTTACAACAAGAAAAGTGAATACATCTCGCAACCCTTTAACAGATACTTCCAATTATATCATCCAAAATAGGGCATGTTACCCTAAACGGCTAAACAAGAAAACAACCAATAACTGTTTAAGAGAAACAACGCAGAACATTCACATAATACCGGTAGCTGTTTCAGTAGTATTCTATAAGCTACTAGTGCAGATAAGACAACACTTTATCGGTGATTTTTCTTTCATATGGCGACATTACAGTATACAGTGTTCCCAGAAATTATTGAGAAAATCTTTGTTTTTTTTTTTCTAACGATGCTAAGATTGGAAAAAGGGTTTTCACTATGCACTAAGCATACTAAATAAGGGAGACAACTCTTGAAGGCTTAGAAGGCAGCTCATTACGTCAAGAGTTATCTCCCTTGTCTGAGCAGACGGCTTCCTGTGTTGACATGGCAGAATTTACAGCAAGAGAGAAAAGAAAGCTCATTCTAGATGATTTTGAAAGGGGTGAGGCTGATGCTAAAGTGTTAGCTTGTAGACGTGGTATTCCTCTGTCTACAGTATACAGAACTTTGAAGAATATTCAAACAGGAACCGGGATAGAGCACAAAGCAGGGGCAGGTCGGCCTAGGAAATTCAGTGTTGTGGATCGCCGAAGACTTGGGCAGATTGTGAGTAGGGGCAAATTGAAAAGTGTTGAGAACATCAGAAATGAAATGAAATGAAATGAAATTAGCAGAGGAACTCCTCAGGTATGCAATGAAACAGTTAGGCAGGAATTACAGAGACTTAATTGGGTGAAAAAACGTGGAATTCCCTCGCCGTTGATGAAAGATGCACAAAAGGAAAAACGTTTAAACTGGTGTCGGGCTCATGAAAATCAAGATTGGGATAATGTTTTCTTTTCAGATGAAAGTTCTGTTTGGCTTTTACCTAATTGTGTGAAAATTTGGACCAAAGATACTGTCAAACCTATCTACGAGCAACCAAAACATAGCCCGAAGTTTCATATGTGGGGTGGCATATCGGCTCGCGGAGTGACGCCATTGTGTGTTTTCACGGGAAACTTGACAAAAGAAAGATACGTTGACATTCTAAATGGTCACCTTCTTCCGACAGCACAAACATTGTCTGAAGATGATTTGATTTTCCAGCATGATAATGACCCAAAACACACTGCGCTACACAAAACAGTGGTTGTCGGGCGAAAATGTTCAAGTTTTAGACTGGCCCAGTTACAGCCCATACCTAAACCCAAATTAGAATGTGTGGGGAGTCATGAAGGACAGAATAAACCAAAAGGGACTAAGAAATATTGAAGATATGAAGGCCGAAGTGGTCCAATATTGGGATACCCTGTCACACGATTACCTACAAACTTTGATGGGTAGTGTGCCTAGGCGTATTCAGGCATGCATTGCTGAGCGAGGAGGTCTAACAAAGTACTAAAACAAGACTGAAACTGTAAAAGGATGATGTTTTAACATGTTTATGTAAGTAAAACGCCAGAAGTTAATAAACGTAATGAGTTACATGACGCAACATGATTCTCAATAATTTCTGGGAATACTATATACCCGTTATACCGTTATACTTGGAATGACAGCGTTTAACAGTCTAAGTACGATGTGTAGTGATAATCTGTTACACCTTATTATTCTCATATAGTGACAATGGTAAAAGATTTCCATTGGAGCGTCACCATTGTACAATAGAAGTTGACAATCCATAACGTTTTGCCTTGTCTTATTCAAATACTGTCGTAAGATTAATAGTAATTTTACTGTACATCACCTGGAGTGAAAGAACACATACAGAAACATTTTTCCCTCGTTTGTTTGATATGTGTTGCAAACATTTGTCTTTAATGACAAGAAACATATGTCGATGTAAATCCTTATACTGTTGTCAAGCATGTGAAGGAGTAAAAGTCCCTATACATTGTATTATTTTACACTGTATTGGAACTGTTACACCATATTATTCCTTTATGCCCAAGAATGGTATAGAGGTCTATACTGAAACGTCGCCACTGCATAAACTAAAGCTGATCCATAAAACTTTGCCTTATCAGACGCTATCCTAAGATTATGAGCGATCTTCTTTTGCATCACTAGTAGTGACAGAACAAATGTAGAAACTCTTTTCTTTTTTCACCAACACATAAAACAAGTTGAAATCAATTTTCCAAGTTCTTTACATGCTGTGACACCATTTCCCTTGTGTCCGAATTCACATTCCCTCCTAGCTCTGGAATAACATCTAACAATTGTGCATCATATGAATACCAACACCGGTTTACTGAGGGCCAAGAGAAACAATTTTCTTTACTTGAAACATGTGACATACGGTCAACATATAAGTCATTCTCTTCATCATAGGCAAGGATCCTTCCTGGGCGTGGTCTGTTGTCATAGAGCACCAGAACATATATGTGTGGCGTGGGCAGAGAATTTTTCTTAGGTAATCAAAAGTCCATTAGGTAGTAGGCCGATCAGATAGCTGGCAAACATCATCAGCATTTGAAGACGATGGTGGTAAGTCAGGTTCATCAGATGGTGTAGAAGTGGTTGCCCGATCAGGTGGTGGCAAGTCAGGTTCATCAGATGGTGTAGAAGTGGTTGCCCGATCAGGTGGTGGCAAGTCAGGATCATCAGATGGTGTAGAAGTGGTTGCCCGATCAGGTGGTGGCAAGTCAGGTTCATCAGATGGTGTAGAAGTGGTTGCCCGATCAGGTGGTGGCAAGTCAGGATCATCAGATGGTGTAGAAGTGGTTGCCCGATCAGGTGGTGGCAAGTCAGGTTCATCAGATGGTGTAGAAGTGGTTGCCCGATCAGGTGGTGACAAGTCAGGATCATCAGATGGTGTAGAAGTGGTTGCCCGATCGGGTGATGGTAAGTCAGGATCATCAGAAAATGAAGAAGTGGTTCCTTATCAGATGGTGGTGCATTATGACCATGAGCTGATGCTAGTAGTCCAGGACCGGATTAAGGAGTGTGTCCTTCACATGAAAAAATATGTTGTGCCTATAATTTGGGACCCAGCGTTCATTCAGTGGAGTTTTGGGGAAGTGTGAGCAGATGTGAGTCATTTCTTACATTTGGATTTGAGTCTTCGTCAAGGATATGCTTCAGAACTATCTGGAATCTGATTTCATCTTGATATTATTCATGTCCAAAGGCATACACACTCAGAACATGAGGGAGACAGTCACCATCTGCAGCAACTATTATTGATAAGAGTGGATAATCAGCAACAAATTTGTTTGGAAGGATCTCTGTCACAATCTACTTCATAGCAGCCGTCATGAATGAACATTTCCTTTTGAATTCATCAAATGTATGGAATGCCTCTGAACTTCAGCGAAATAGTTTGCTCCCTCACTACTTTTGGCTGTGTTCTTTCATTTCGTTTTACGTCTGGTACATCATCACCTGAAGTACTGGCTTTTTGTTGTTTTGAAACATCCAAGGAACCCTCTGTGATTTCATCAGTTGGAGACATCCTTTTGATGACCTTGGAAAGGAGATTTAATTGAACATGTACAGCTCACATCAGGATAATGAATCGTACCTTTTGTTGCTCACTTGATTCAGTTTCATAGTTCCTGGAACTGACTCGAGCTTTGCAACAGGACTTGATGGACATTTTTGATCATCACTGTCAATGACTCAAAGAACAGCGTTTGTATTTCTGTCACTGAGCTCTTTAAAAATGTGTCTGCATTCATGATGTCAGATCTACACATAATAAGCTCACCTGCTTTCCTTTTCAACGAACCACAAACGCCATCAGGAGCTCCTGTTCCGTGAGTTGCTTCATAAAAGTTCTGGGTCGCGCCTTTGAAACCATATTCATACAACTTGGTTGGGAGTAAGTTAAATTTTTTCCTTTTGTTTATAGTATGCTGTGGGACCATCAGAAAAAAATGTATTAAACGTACGTCTGACACTCATTGCAAACACCGTTTAGTATAGGGTGCCGATGAGACCAAATAGAAGACGGTCCGTGGTTGACTGAGTCTGAAACGGATGATCATCATGCCAGATGGAGAGTAATCTGGGGTTTTGATGCGTCAAAGTACAAACTCTGAATTTCAGAGTGCAAATTATTCAGCATTCTTTCTTTTTTCTATTGTTAAGCGTTTCTTTTAGCAAGTACTCACGTCTTTTCTCTGGATTTGCGTCCCTCCTTTCTCTGTATCATCTTTGTTTCTCTACTGCGCTTAATGCAATCATCAAAAGAACCTAGGGCATTTCTGGCATTTTAGAGCAATAATCTAAAGATTACACAGTAACAATAAGATAAGACGAAGAGGAGATGGTCATCACATTGAATACCTAGTTGTCCCCTTTGAAGAAAACATGAAGAGAAAAACTAAAAAAGGACAGTCATTCCACAAAAAAATATACTAGATTAGCACTTTCAAACTCCATCAAAACAAGTGCTTGGGGTCAGACATCACATTCGATTATACTGCCATCAATGGTTTTTGACAAAAGCTGTCTCAGTAATACTGGATAGACAGGTGGGCAGTTGGAAAGACAGAGGTCAGACCTATATGCTGTATAGGTTTGTAGTAGGAGACAATAAAAATTTAGCTCAAAATTTAAGACAACAGTTTCGCGGGGTTTTTTTTGTAATCAAGAGAAGGCATGAAATGGCAACGCTACTGGGGCCAAACGTCAGACTCTTACTGCCTATGTGCATTTTGTTACCTAATTTTATTTTTTCTGTCTAGAGAGATACTGTTTGAAAATGATTTGTAAATCTGTGGTTTGTGTTGTTATTGATCTAATGATAGTTATTATTGGGTCACGGCGTTTCGAGTTTTGAGCGATAGTTATTATGGGTAATTACGGTAATAGTTTTTAGCGGTTCGCCTTTAAGCTAGTGCTTTAGAGTTCTCTCGCTTTGGTGTGTTTTGACTCATGGTAAACATGAGCCAATCGCGAAGGTCCCATACTTCGCTGGAATGCTCAAGAATCAGTGACTGTATATATAAGGCTGGTTGCTGGGTTGACAACACACACGCCTTCTACTACACGGACTTATACTGGGGTTGTGTCAATCATTCAGCCTGTCTGCATCTGTCTGTCTACATTCAAGATCGTTCGTTGTGAAAGATTCAGTTTCAGTCTGAGAAATAGCGGGGCAAAAGTGAAAACTGTTGCTGTTTATGTCCATTTTGTTGCCTAAATTTAATAAATCTATCGGTATAGAAAATGACGATATCTTTTAATGGATGATGCCATTAGCAAGATAAAACCTTGCTTCGTAAAAGCAATGGAGACTTCTGAATGCAGCACCAAACAGAAGCTCTGTTCCGAGCTATTCTACCACTGGTTCGGTTTCATCAAAATGCAAAAAGTGACAATCACACTTTGGCAAAAAATGTAAATTATGTTTTCTTGTTTTACTATGAAAAATTGTTGATTATATGTATAGTATTCTGAATATACAAAGATTAATTATGCAAGCTTAACCATGTTTCATTTTCATATTTAACCCCTTTTTAGAAGTTTCATGAAATTGCGTCACTAACATTACAAATTGTAATGTCATTTTGAAAAGATAATGTCGAAGATGATATTCATTCAATGTGCACATTCATTAAAATATCTAGTTTTACAATATAATATGGCTAATGAGTTAGGCAATTTCGACAGGCGAAAAAATTCCTTTCATTTCTGATTTCCAAATGTAATGTATAGCAAAAAAAATGAATTATGTTAGGCCTAGTTGAAGCTCTGCTACTAAACATAATTGCACTACAAATGCAGACTGAAAGAGATAAATCAGTTTTAATTAAATAAGGAAAACTATATTGTTATGGCATGGACATTGGTATTAATTGTTCAATAAAATTAAATATATTTATCAAATATTTAAGAAAGTTTGAAGCCTATGTAATAGGCAAAAGATTTACTTCTGGGTGTCCCTGCCATGTGAAAAACACGTAAATACTGAATTTTACGGCAGTGACATGATGACATGAAATGTCACTACCATCACGCTCTTATCGCTGCCGTTTTCTTCTTTGTCACAGCCGTTATACTGCCCTGTCCTTGTAAAAAAACCAAAACACAAACACACTTTTATACCTATTGATTTTATTTCAGTTTATACAAATATTTATGATAGATAAAATCCAAAAACATTGAAAATTTAGATACAAGCATCTTTAAATTTAATAAATGTCATTGCAGTCACAAATGTGTCCTTACCATAACAAACCCCAGCGACCGTGACCATAACGGTAGTGACAACCACAAACAATATCGGTTTTAAAACAATAACTGGTCCCCACAGTTTACTGAGTTTACAAGGTGTCAAATAATTTCATCTATTGTCTGAGGTGCTTGGCCTTGTTTGGCTTCACAAAATTAATTGGTTTCAGCTGTTGCCTCCGTAACGGTTAGGACATGCAAAAATCTCAGATATGATTATGTAGACGTCTTTTTTTAGATAAAATTAAGAAAAATTATTGTTTTATGTCAGTGTTTAAGTCATGTTTCCTCACTGCCACTGCTTGCATACATGAAGTAGAATCAGATTGCACAGTGAGTTATCATTATTGCACGATGTTTATATATATATATGTTTCAGTAGTGACATCAAACCTTGTGACAAAGTTTGACCTTTTTTCAAAATGTTTTCTTCTATACTAAAAAGGACAAACCACGTCAAGCATGTAGCGCTAACATTATCAGTTGTGATATGTTAAATATGCTTCTTTTTGAGAATCATGAAAAAGACAAAAAAAATCAAATTTCACATCGGCCACTGGAGTATGGCATATGCAAATTGAGTAAAATTGGGTGGTTTGGAGGGATGTTAAGAGTATATATATTCATTTCCAAATTTTGTTACTGTATAGTGTAGATTAAACTGAGATACAATTAGTTTTCATTAAAAAATCATTGATTTTGACTTAAGTTTAACGGGAACAAACATATAAAATAAATATGCGCGAATTTTGAGAATGGCTCATACATTATATACACATACATGAAATGTGAAGCCTGTGTCAGTTTGATTCAGAGAGCATTTTCACTATGCTGTTTGCAGTGGTAGTTCAAAGAAGCAAATGGTGATAACGTAAAATAGGTTTTGTTTTGTTGTGCTTTATTCCATTTTGCGAAATATTTGTGTTTTCTGCCGGATATCCGTTTGGATTAATTCCGAAATACTTGTGTGGTACTGAATGTACATTTTCTTCAACGGCTATACACACATAAAGTATAGAAACCTCTTTTATAGGATTCAGAGCTACTTACGGAATTGGATTTTGGCCATTAACTATTGGAAACTTCTAATTCAAAATTGTCAAGAAATTAGCATGCTCATCTTTTTAGAAACGACGTGACCATGTTGACCTTTCAGCAATATCACGACAGAGTCTTCCAGACATTGCTTTCAAATATTCTTCATCAAGCCCGGGTCTCCGATATACGAGAGAACTCTGAATCCAAAGGGCTACCCAACCCAGCACGTGGGGATAAGAAATGGTTATAAATATTATATATTGTTGAATTTAGCTGACATAGTGCTAGTTTTGTGTGGGTAATATTTATAACATTGAGTCCACTGTTGAGATGTTGTATTTTGTATGCTAGGTAAACACTTGTCTTTTTCTTGTTCTGATCATGCTAATTTTATGGTATTCCATTCGTCATAACGATGTATTCATATTCGATTTCTAGTTATCCACGTTCAGCCCCCGGCTCTTCTACATCGGTGGATTATGCCTATTTGGATGCTGTGATATCATATTCGGGTAATATTCAATATACGACCCACATATATCGCGGATACACCTGTCCCTAAAGTCCTATCTCCCAAACAATGTAATTGCTTAAAGAAACTATGAAAAATATATTTTGTGTATGCATCAATGAATACTTCTTTCGTCAGTTATCCTATTTTTTGTTTGTTCCTGAAAGTGTAAAATGATAAAAGGATCATTTAATATTGCTTCTGAAATTAAAACTTCATTTTGACATATCCTGTTGTCACGTATGCAACTTGAAATCCTAGACTGGATGGTATGCAAGAAGATACGATTTAGCATTGATCCTCAGTAAGCCATGATTGTCATAAGAGGTGAATAACAGGATGGGGTGGTTGGGCTCGCCGACTTGTTTGACACATGCCATCGTATGTTAGGTGAGCAGATCGATGCTCATAGTGCTGATCACTGGATTGTCTTGTCCAGACTTGATTATTTACAGACTGCCGTCTTGTAGCTGGAATATTACTAAATGCGCCGTAAAACTAAACACACACACTTACTCACTGCGGATGGTAAGTTATGAACAAGTCATAATTGTAACACAAGACTGATCGATATGTGATGGATTATTTCTCGTGTGTCTGTTACAGGTGTTTGGGTACTGTGACGTCCACGATTCCCTTTATTGTCGCCTGTTTCTTTGTAAGGAGTATAGAAGCGCTGGGAACAGCCTCCGTTATGACATCCAGCTTTACAATTGCGGGAATATGCTATCCAGAAAGGATCGCAACGGTTTATGTATGTATCATGATACATTACATTTGAACTTTGTCCAGGTTGAAAATAATTATTGTCACTAATCTTAGTGATTGATGTTTCCTCGGTAGGATAATACTCGAGAGGATCAAGGGTAGAATTGATCTTCAGTAATCATGCTTGTCGTAAGAGGCTACAAAAGTTGTAAGGGGTCAGGTGGTCAGACTCGCTGACTTTGTTGACACATGTCGTCGTATTCCAGTTGCGTAGATCGGTGCTCATGCTGTTGATCACTGGATTATTTGGCCCAGACCCGATTGTTTACAGACCGCTATCATATGGTTGGGATATTGCTGAAAGCTATGTAAAACTAAACTCACTCACTCACTTACTCACTCACTCACTCACTCAGCAGGATGAGGTAACCTAAAGAACAAGCTAGAACCAAATTATGGACAGTGTTGGAGTGACTGGGTTTTCATTAAACATTATCTCACTAAGGAGATTGGAATGATGTTGGCTATTTCGGGTTGAGTTTTTAAGCGATCATTCCAAAATACCAAAGGTGTGTATCAGTCATTTTGATATTATACACATGCCATCGCATTCCTGTTGCGAGGATCACTAGATTGTCTGGTCCAGACTCGATTATTTACAGGCATAGAGCTGGAATAGTAATAAGTGTACTATTCAACAACAAACAAACATTAATAAAATGTGTCCTGTCTCAACAAACACGAATACAGACTATATTTCAAGGAAACAAAAGATTAAATATGTTTTGACATTATATACTGAACATCAAGAGAAACGCAACGCTGGCTTTTTGACAGGTTTTTAAACAGAAAACCTAAACATGAACGCTTACTTTTTTAGGATTTCATTTTTTCGAAAATTGCATTTCCTTCCTTCAATGCTTCTACATTTTTCAGTATTGGTCTATTTTACTGAGATGTGGTGTATAAAACTTCGAACATTGCCACGGGAATTAATGGTGAATATTCTGTTCTATAGGGAGTTCTAAAATCTGCGACTGGAGCTGCTCTGATGATTGGGCCGGCAATAGGAGGTGGCTTCTATGAGGTTGGCGGACACAGGTTTCAATACTGAATCGTATGAAACATTCCTACCATTAACAGCTCACTATAAACAGAATTTACTCAAATTATGTTTCATTCTTATAGCGTTCAGGCAATCCTCTTCTGAGGTCAGTGGGGTTTGTTTTCAAAATTATAAACAATAAATTTTTCAAGACCGTACATGTCAAACGTATCATGCTTGGTATGACAGGTCCAGGTGGGATTTAAGGGAGGAATTTTGAACATTTGACTCATAAATACGTTGTGATGAGAACCGAGATACAGAGAATGGAGGGTTTTCGCAGGGCATCAATTCCTAACGCTATCAACGTGCCTGTGATCAGATGGACACCCATGGACCTTGAGGGATCACTCAACTTAACAATGGCAAACATGATGATTGTGAGCAACTCAGTGATCGATTTCATAGGTACACTGTTGCTTGCTAGTTGTCCTTTCTGAATAGTCAGCCTTCTAAAACCCGGGGAAAAGTACACTTTGAAAATAGGTTTTGGACAAACTTGGCAAATGTTGTACAAACGTTTCGATGCAGGAAGGTCGTCGACCTACTCTAAGTGGAGGGTGTAAAATTCAAATATGAGCAACCACTGATTATTTCAATTATCCGACTATCGCATAACATTTCAATGAAAAAAGGAAAGTGTTACCACGCTCTGTATTAAACAACAGTATGTTGCCGAATATATTCCGGGATTACAAGGATCTATAACATTATTTAATACCCTCAAGATATATTTGTCGAATTCTGATTGGTCAACAGCCAAAGAATACGAGACCGTGTAGACGGATTTGCCAGGGTGGCCGAACCGTACACCTCGTCAAATCTGTCACGTGAGACACTACACGGGTTCAATGAACTTGACCTTAGATGGAATGGGGTTGCTAAACGGCTTATGGCTTCGAGATTTTAGATTTGGCGTAAACAGCCCTGAGTATTATTATTATTTTGAGTATAAACAGACCAATAAAATTGGTGATATAATTTCTTATTTGTGTCAATACAAAAATCCAAAAATGAAATGTCTCTGTATTTCAGTTATCGTTTAGCAAAACTTCAAATTCGAGCATTATTATCATAAACTATGTCATTCCGAGTTATCTGCCTTTATCACAGTTCAGGAAATATCAAGGCGAAACATTTCGCACCTCCTGCTGCCAGAGGTTGGATGTTGTTTTTATGATAAGCTAAATAAAAATACATCAAGGGTAATAAATTCCGTATTTCCTGAGGCGTATTCATATTTCAGTTAGGAGGCTACAGTCTCCCGTTCTGGGTGCTCGGGAGTTGTACCATTGTCTGTGGAATTGCCTCCTGTATCGTGATGCCGTATCAAGACGGTATGTGACATTACATCACTTCTCTTGATCACTAAGTATTGCATTAATTCATGCTATATCTAATGCTCACCGATACATTAGCCCAGCGGTAAAAGCGTTCGTCGCGCCAAAGACCCAGGTTCGATTCTCCACATGGTTACAAGGTGTGTGTAATTCATCACTTTCGGTGCAGACTCTTTCCGTGTTGTCAAAACCCTTAGTAACACTGTGCACTTAAAAGAACCCACGAATCCGTTGGTGTATGACCAGATGGTGGCCACATGAATACGTGCAAACACATAGTTGCTGGTACAGCAGCGTGCAGTAAACTTGGACAAAGTACTGTGACTATCTGTCCCAGTCCACCCAGCTGTGAATTGGGTACCTCGTTATGATAGGAGAGCCACAATAAACTCAGTGCGCCTAGCGGCAGCAAGAGGTATATGTTTCCCAGGAAGTTGAGATTGACATCCAGTGACCGACGGAACAAAATACCAGCGCACAGTGCAGAACTAGTTGCATGGATATCTGCGCTATATAAATATCCTATAATAAGGTGCCATGTGTGAAGCTCATTCCTGAAGTCAGGGTCCGTAATATTACTTATTCTACCACGACTTCAGTAAATACTGGATTGTGATTGGTTGATCCAAATCAATCAGAGGTAAATAATTACGTTATATACCACTGATCTTCTAACGCAGTATGTATGTTTCTTTTTTAATCTTCATAACGCCGTTATGGTAGAATGGAGATAAACGTACTGTGTTTGAAAATCAGAGATATGTTAGGAAATTATGATAGTTCTAAATTTATTATGTAAAACCTCACGCTGCTACGCGTTATCTCCTAACTTTCAAATTCAAATTCAAAGAACGGGAACTTTCAGTTTGGGTAGGAAGTATTAGCGTTAACATACTTTTCAAAGACAAACGTCTTGTGAACACACCACCATTTCTCTTTATCCCCACCCTTACACACAACGCATGGATTACACGTGCACAACGCAGTAGCCCCATACGTGGCTTAATTCTTGGACAGAAGGTTCGAATGAACCCAAAACATTCGCACGAACGCACCACTTAAACAAGGTGGCCAGCGATTTGTTAAAAAAGTGCAACATCGGTGTACACGGCCACTGAGCAGGGAGAGTCTTAGATATGTTTTCGTTAGGGCAGCCACGCTATCGGTGACTGTCTAGCATTCAGTGCCAAATCAGGGAACAAGTATTAGAAGTCAAATAAGGACTTCAATTTAAACCACATGGTGGCCCAGTGGTCACATAAGGACCGTTCAGACCGTTGTCTATACCGTGTCGTGTATCTTGTCAAATCAGGACACGTTGGGGAATATAGTGACGTTGGAATATTTCGTTGATTCAAAGGTATGCAAGTAAAACTACATGAGTTTTGAAAATTGTTGAGTTATTTTGAAGTCTTCCACTGCAGCTCAACAATTCTTGTTTCATTCTTGATTCTGATTGGTTTTCAAGAAGGTTCAAGAAGGAACATTAATCTGACAAATATTTTGCATCATCATGACGTCAGAATTGTGACATTTGCTGGTGTTGTGACCTTGACCGTTGTATGGTCGTTCTTGTAACATTTGTCCCTTGTCGCATGTGTCTTTAAATACTAGTACTGTAATCAAAGTCTTGATTGGCGTTTCATTGTTTGGTTGGTATATTTCAAGGAAACAAAATGGGTACTCCATCTACAGTAGCCTATCACAAATACAACCCATGCTTGCCATAAAAGGCGAATCAGCTTGTCGTAAGAGGCGACTAACGGGATCGGGTGGTCAGGCTCGCTGACTTGGTTGACACATGTCATCGGTTCCCAATTGCGCAGATCGATGCTCATGTTGTTGATCACTGGATTGTCTGGTCCAGACTCGATTATTTACAGACCGCCGTAATATAGCTGTAATATTGCTGAGTGCGGCGTAAAACTAAACTCACTCACTATCACAAATACACCTTTGTTTATCACTCATGGTGATTTGGGTGAAACTTGTTCATCAGCAACTAATTCAGTGCTTTATGTCTAAGTGTCTAAGTGTAATTGGTCGATCCATACACTAATTATTTGTAATCTTTCCTCTCCAACTGCTCTGGTTCTTTGCAGCATATACATTTATAACAACCAGTGTCTACAATAAATTATGTTGTAGCTGTTTCCCCAACGAAAAGACAGAGTCGATTTCATGTCCTAGGAAATCCATCCGTGTGGTTTGGAATCCTCTCCATCGCCGTTACATTTTTCGGTACGGGCTGCGCGCTCCCCTTCTACGCAAAGCACCTGACTCAGGTACGTTTAATAACGACAGGGGGGCGTCCATGTCTCGACTCTCGTAGCTCTAAGTTAAAGTATGTGAGTTATGATCGCCTTAAAATTAGAGCCGTCGTCGGCTCAACGAATGGAACCCAGGACAGCCACGGGCAGGCGCATGATCGAGTCTAGCGATAGCCGAGAGCCGCACTTGGGTCGTCCTACAGTCAAAGTAAGGACACGACTTGACTAAACGACCCCATCGCGGCTGGCGACAAGTGGGCTTGATCAGACAAGTTCCATGTATGTCAAGCTAGTATTTATTCAATGTATTTGTACACTATACATAGCCTAACATCATCACTCATGTGATTGCTTTGTTTGTTTGTGTGTTTGTTCTTTATGTACTTTAGTTATGAGTAGTTTGGGTTTTTCTGTTTGGTTGATTGCTTTGTTCTATTTTTTTGTTTCTTGTTTGTTTGGTTGGATTTGTTTGGGATTTGCTTTGGGTTTTTTTATTATTATTTTTTTGTATTTATTTATTTATTTATTTATTTTTTTGTGTGTTGAGTTTTTTATTTATTTATTTATTTATTTATTTATTTATTTATTTATTTTGGGGGGTCTGTTTCTTTTTGGAGGGGGGGGGGTTGGTTGGTGTATTGGTGAGGGAGGCAAAATACGCCCTTCTTTCCAGGAATACCTGTTATCATCATCTATCGGTATTGACTGAATACTAAGCAACACAATCTGCTTTAAGCGGAGACACGTTGTGGTGACAGAAATGGGTTGCTGCTTTCAATTAAATCGTTTCATTATGTTGCAGAAAGAGGATCATCTCCTGCTTCTGTTTTTGTTTCAGTTTCATCTCAGCCAGGGTATCATTGGTGTTATCTACATGACAGCTCCAGCAGGCTTTGCTCTCTCGACGCCACTGTGGGGATATTTACTTGACAAACATGTATGTCATTGCCATACTCACTGTTTACAAATAATAAACATAGTTAGAGGCGATTATCGGGTGGCCAGGCTCGATGACTGGGTTGAAATATGCCATCGTATCCCACGTGCGGAGATCGATGCTCATGATTTTGATCACTGGATTGTCTGGTCCACTCTCGATTATTTACAGACCGATGCCAAGTAGCTGTAACATTGTCTGTAATGCATCCCATCTCTGATTTCTGTAACGAAAGGATCAGGTCACGTACCCATGGGTATCGGTTATCGTAGGGGCAACCACAGGAATACAAATGTGCCTCATTTTGGTTTGCACAACTGCTTTCAATCAGTCGTGTCAGAGCAATAATATATTTGAAACTGGTGAACCTAGTTTTGTCCAATATATAGCTAAAACCTGTTATTTTAATGTAGGAAAACTTTCTTTTCTTCCTCTTTCAGTTGTCAGAAACACCTACACTGTGGGTGGGACTGTGTTGTGTATCCGTCAGCTTCCTACTATTTGGACCGGCTCCGTTCCTGGGAGTTGTACCGTAAGTGTCAGTGGTATCATTTGGTTACAATATAGTTGTTTTTATACATTTATGTCGCCAGAAGTGTCTGTTTCAAAACTACATTGTACTATTGTATTGCGTTACACGACACTCAAAGTGCGAACTCATAATTCGGGAAACAGTTAAACAAGTGTTCTCAAAAACAAACAATTTATGCATGGTTCTTGCCGACACAAAAACTTCAAAGTGTTATTTTCTTCATTGGTGGGTTGGCACTATTGTTGAGCTGACTGTCCAGAATATGTATCATGGTTTGTCAGCAACGTATATACCTGTGCAAATGGTTCAAGCAAACGTCTGAGAGCCTCCCATCCAACATATAACTGGCACCGTCTGATATAACTGTAATATTGCTTAAAAGAATCCTGTTAGCTCACGCATTTGTGTTCGCTGGTTTCATGAAATGAGTCAATGAAAAACATGTCAGTGTCTCCAGAGCTCCTATGCACCATCTGAATCATTTGATTCAAACAAAATAAGGTTTGAACCCAATAGGAGTTAAATTGGGTTTTTATAGTTTTAAAATCCCCTAGTTGGTTAGTTTTCACGAACCAAATTGTGCCTTTTACTACGTTATGTGGAATACGGTTATCAGTTCAGTGATAGTTAAAACGTCCCTAAATGTGTTCGCCCATACGTAAAACAATGACATACGGGTGTTCAATTTTGTAATGTTAATACGTGTACTGGCTCTGACAATGTGGCTCGATACAATCTCTTTAATACCAGCATGCTGTGGCTCTCCATACTGACATACTCCATCATAGGACTTTCATTTGCCCCAGTTTCTGTCAGCGCAATGAAGAGCATATATAGAGGAGCAAGGTAAGTTGAAATTTATAATTTTTTACTTACCTTACCATAGGTCTATAGCATAATACCTCAAGCTTCGCTTAACAGGAGATCTGACGGAGATGAATTGCATTCAAACTTATATGGCTACCTCGCAATCACGACGTCAGGATACGGAAGTATCTGGATCTCCTCACTGCGCGTGCGCGCCGATTCCTCGAAAACTTCACTTTTACTTCAAGCGTCGTCTGTGACAGACGGTTGTGGATTGCATAGATTTTTTTCTGGATCGAATAAAGTCGTAACTTTTTCGATACTTGCCTTGTTTTTTTTCCAAGAGTTTTGCAGCTGGTATGTATTCTTTCTGTCATTGTGTCGATTTTACATGTAATTGTAAAGTTTTACACGTGCGGACTACCTTGCGTGACACATGTCATCGTGTCTCAAATTTTTTCGTGCATTTACGTCCGTGTGTTTCTCGGATGGTTATTTGTTACGTTAGGGCATTTATTTTCTTTCTTTGATGCCCTCCTCAATCAGGATTATTCAATTTATTGCTTTGTGAAGCTAAGGTGATAGTCGTTTCACTTGTCCATTGCACACGTGTAGCACGCTGTGTGGCGCGGTCCATTTTGTGTTAAGGGGGGTTCGTTTTCCACCCTGTTTTATCAGAGTGCTATTTCGTTTGTTACAGCTGTTGTGTATGACACGACATTTTTGTCAGATTTGCAAGAGTCGTAAATCCGGCAAGGATCCCCACGCTGTTTGTCCGGATTGTGCGGCGGTACCATTGCTCCTTAAGTCAGAGGTGCTCGGTTTGTGCGGACCTCTCTCCACAAGACTTCAAGACCTATTTATCAGTCGTTAAAAAGAGAAGGTCTCAACAACTTAGGAAGATGTCCAGATCCCCAGCGTCTTCGGCGGGCTCTAGACTGTCTCTTCCCGGTTCGCCGGAGAATCTACCATCGGACTTCCCTTCGTCTCGTCAGGGAACGCCTGCTCTTCTGGGGGCGTGTCAGAGGCCTGAGCCATCGCAGGCGCCGAGGTCTGGTGCTGCGCCTGCTCCGTCATCTATCCAGCTTTCAGTGCCTACGCCTATGCCTATGCCTACGCCTTCCTCCCAGGCAGGGGATTGGGTTGATGTGACAAGATCAGACGCCCTTGCTCATACAGAGGATTCTTAGGGCGTTACTGGTGCCTACCCCAAGCGCATCTAACGTGACACGGCTGTTTGGCTCAACTCAGCTTGGATCGGACTTGGTAGCTTCGGCGCAGGGCAAAGATAGTGGTCGTGCGCCTGCGCCAGTGTGTAGTGGCGCATCCCAAGCCAGACCTATTGTGAGCAGACCGTCGTCTGGATCGGAGGTGTTTGCTTTTGGTAACGCTAACAATGTGCCTTGGGATAGGAGACGTTCAATCCCTAGGAGGGAATCAGTTAGATCAGCCTTTTCCAGGGGTCGAGGCCAGAGATTTGCGTCCTCGGAACGCCGCAGACCTGCCGACACCAACAGGGACGCTTCCGCCACTCCGGGCAGAGGGAGAGGCAAGCGCCCCTATTCAAGACGTTGAGGGCGTTACCTGTCACGACTGGTACCTCCCGCCACCAGCCGTGCCAGTATTCCCGACACCAGTAGGCTGGAGACTTGGAATCTTCTGGAGGAACTGGCCTATCCTAGAGGATTCCTATGTGACCGGAATTCTAAAGAGAGGCTACAAACTTCCGTTAGTTCGACCCCCGCCGTTAACATCATGCCCAGAGGTACGCATGTACTCTGAGTCGCAAAGTCTGCTGTTGAGACAGTGTTGCTGGGACAGTGTGCCATCGAGGAAGTACCGGCCCCACACCTCTCACCAGGGTTCTACTCGCCGATCTTCCTCGTTCCCAAGAAAGACTCAGACAATTTCCGGATGATTCACAACATGGCGGCTTTCAACGAGCGTTATCTGATGGAGCCGCCACACTTCAGGATGATCTCCCTGGAACAGCTACGACTCAAGTTGGCTCCGGGTGCATGGTTGTGCAGCATGGACATTCAAGATGCTTACCTACATGTCCCGATCCATCCGGCGCACAGAAAGTTTCTCAGGTTTGTGTTCGGGGGTCACCATTACCAGTGGCGAGTCCTGCCGTTTGGCATATCTACGGCCCCGTGGTTATTCACCAGGATCACGACTCCCATCACTCGCTATCTGCACCTACGGCAGATAGAGTTCGATCCGTACATCGACTCCTCAATCAAGGCGAACCTCAGTTGATACGCAGACATCTGGACTTTGCCATTCGTCTATTGGAGCAGCTGGGGTGGCTGCTAAACAGGGAGAAGTCGCAGTTGCAACCTACTCAGGAGCTAGTATTCATCGGGGGCCTCTTCCAGACGCAGCTCGATCGGGTTCTCTAAGATCCCGGAATTGGTGGCGATGTTGAAAGCGTTCAAGCTGGAGGACCAGAAAGTCAAGTTTCGCCCTCCAGCTTGGGACTTGAATATCGTACTCCAACATTTGAGAGGTCGGCCGTATGAACCCTTGGAGTCAACATCCTTTGAACTGCTTACTAGGAAAACAGTTTTCTTACTGGTCTTAGCTACGTCAGCTAGGGTCAGTGAGAGTCAGTGAGATACACGTCCTGGACGTGACTAGAGTCCGCTTCGAACAGACGAGGGTGTAGCACAGCTAGGACTTTTATGGGATTTCCTGGTTAAAACCGAGCTGCCAGGCCAGCCGGACAGATTGTTTTCTATCCCGCCTATTTCATCTATAGTCGGGCCGGAGGATAGAGCAGAACTCTTACTGTGTCCAGTCCGGGCGTTGAAGCTGTACATTATAAAGTCTGCACCGCGTCGAGGTACTAGGAAGAGATTGTTCCTACCAATCTCGACGACGGCTAAAGGGGAAGTCAATAGAAACACCATAGCGCTCTGGTTGAAGCAGACTATTCTGGCGGCGTATGATGTTCAGAGTCTCCCTCACCCGACAGCTAATAACCCTCATGAGATCCGGGCATTAACGTCAACCATGGCCCTGCACAGGAACTGTTCAGTTCCCGATATCATGGCCGGTTGTTTCTGGAAGTCGTCGACAGTCTTCGCTAGTCATTACCTGCGCGACTAAGCAGTAGAGGACATGGAGGGACTGCAATCATTCGGACCGTTAGTAGTTGCTCAGCAACTTACTCGTCCGATTGCCCTTTAAGGTATGTTGCTTCTTACCTTGGTCTATAGGGGTCTTGTACTTACATGTGATAAGATACCATACCCCTCCGGTGGTTAGCACGTGACCCGCTACTCTGATTCTGTTCCAGTTCCCGTTTGATGGTGAGGTGACGGTAGATGCGTCCCACAAGAGAATCAGTATTGGTCCGTCTACCCTGATGCATATGTGGGAATTATTACACACTGGCGGTCCTCGGGAATCCGTCACCACCGTCCAGGCTGCTGTATCCATATGCTATAGACCTATGGTAAGGTAAGTAAAAAAATTATTAAAATCTAAATATTTTAGATATTTAAATACTTACCTTACCATAGGGCGGTAACTTCCTCCCAACGCTGGATGCTCCTCCCCACTTCGGATTCTTCGGACCGGGAAGTAAAAGTGAAGTTTTCGAGGAATCGGCGAGCATGCGCAGTGAGGAGATCCAGATACTTCCGTATCCTGACGTCGTGATTGCGAGGTAGCCATTCAAGTTTGAATGCAATTCATCTCCGTCAGATCTCCTGTTAAGCGAAGCTTGAGGTATTATGCTATAGACCTATGGTAAGGTACGTATTTAAATATCTAAAATATTTAGATTTTAATAATTACCCACGATACAATATGCTCACACTTGCTTCATCAAAATTCCAAGCCTGACTTTTTTTTATAGTAGCGCCCATTGTAACTTTTGGTTTGGGTTTCTGTTGAAATTGTTGTTGTTGTTGATGTTGATGTTGTTGTTGTTGTTGTTGTTGTTGTTGTTGTTGTTGTTGTTGTTGTTGTTGTTGTTGTCTAACGGTGGATGGGGTCCCGTAGATACAATAAAACAGAAAGAAATCTGATATATACGACTCTTACGTTTAAGCCGTTCCCGCTGGCGTGACACCCGAAAACCAACACCCAACCCTGATTATGTCCGTTGTCATTCCTTTCCAGAGATGGAGGACTGGAGGACGACGGAGCTACATTCGGGTTCTTGGCTGGCATTATTCAGTCATCTACTTACATCGGGTAAGACATGTATCGTAATGCCTACCACTAACAATACACACAGTGTTTGGGAACCGATTCTGTCATTTGAAAGTTTTTTTCATGGCTTGCAATAGAGAGGCAGCCAACAGGAACACACGCCAGGAACCATTTTGACTTTACCAAGTTGAGAAGGGGGGATTCTATTTTGGATTCAGCTCTAATATTCATTCATTTCTGATGAGATACGGTTAGCGACACCAGAAGCAGACAAGGCACTTCTGTTGTACCATCGTTATTAATTCGAATAGTTGCAAGTCCGATTGCTTTAACGCATTTGCTCATCACGCTAATGACCTTGGCTAGATTCCTATCGTGGGCGCAATGGGTGAAGCCAATTTCCGACGTCCTCTACCGTATTATTGATGGGAAATAGCTAGAAGCGATGTAAAGTCGTACGTACTCACTTTACAACATTAACACAAGGAGACAATTGTCCTCGACACTATTTTGATTTTGTCCATTTGGGGAAATTGTTTACATTGTACATGCATTTTCACAATATCGTTTTACACGTGCCCTGTTTAGGAATATGCCCAACACTCGACAGCTTAGAATCAAAAGATAACCACTTGACGAAAATCATGAGTATTTAGTCTGTCCCTAAATTTCAGCCAAGCGTGTGTTTCATTTGTTCTTCCAGCTAAAGATATCATACAACATTGCTTGTTCGGGACAATAATAATAAGAACCTTTGGTATTTAATGCAAGTAGATAAGAGTCTCGTCTTTTAACTGCCTACCTCAAGGTTAATGTCCACAAAATGATATCTCTGAGGACGACTGTGGTCAAATTCATGTCAAACCTTCAGACATCCTCATCTACTTGGGTATGTTTAATGACAAATTATTTTTTTGAAAAAAAGGTTAAGTGAGAATACGAGGATGACTGGCTCCATTTATAAGCATCTGGTTCACGTTTGATCCTTTGTTGTGTGCGCTTACAACACATCACTGCTGCATAGTAAAACCACCACTTCCTATCTGTAGATATGTCTCCCTACACTACTCTTGACCAGCAATCTGTTTAATCGGAATTGGGCTGTTGATCTATATAGCGGCCTCATGTTTCGTGTCCATAATTCAGGAACCACTGAACATGCTCTCAAGATAAACAGTCACACGTCTCCTGCTCTGAAGTTGTTGGAACATGCATGGCCCAAGTGAAGCTTTCAAATGTAATGTAACGGTTACTAGAAAGGTGTGTGTATAATACAAAATATTGCTTGTACCACACGTTCCCTTTTTCTTCTTGTTGTTCTTGTTGTTTGCCACTCTTCTTCAGTGCTAGTGCCACTTCTATGGTAGGATAGGTTCGTCCTTTTAAAACCACCTGGCACCATCTCCACACGACAGTTAATCCGGTATAAAGAATACAATACTGAAGGTATTTGCGACACTAATATGAAACCAACATACGTAATGTTTTTCAGGACGTTCTCTGGTCCACTTCTGGGTGGAATAATAGTGGACCATTTCGGATTCCAGTGGCTGATGACAGCATGTTCCATCCTGATTATGGTTACGGTAAATACTATCAAGGACACTGTATTTGGAACCTGCTGATTTCAACTCGACATTAGTCTGTTTATCTCGGGAGTAAAGACAGGAATGATGCATTAACTCTGGATCCCAATGTAGTGTCTGTAATGTAGTCTCACAATGTCTGTTCTGGTTATGTTTGCAGTGCCTGTCCTTCTTGCCCTTCCTCGTCATCACGTTGTGGAGGAAGTACAGACTCAGGACTGCCAACACCGGAGGCTATTTGGAATTGGAGTGATTTTCATAGGAATATTCTCAAATGGAATTTAAATGAATAAGTCGTCAAGTATCCAGTCAACAAGGTACTCGTAACAGAAATCACTGGTGTGCTGTAAGTGGCATGTCCGTGAAACTGATGAGAACGTTCAAGACATTTTGCGCAGTCGTCCAGGGACATCAGCATTCATCGAAAGATATGTGACATTGACATCGGAGTGGGGTTTTTTTTCATAAATAAATATGCAAAAATTCTTAAAGTTACAAAGTAATGACTATTAATTTGAAATTAGTAAGGTTTGTACTAGTTTGTACTAGTTTGTACTAGTTTGTACTACTTTGCGCTAGTAGGATATTTACACATGTGGATGAATTTACTCCATTGGACGTCACGTTGAGCAATTTGTCTGATTATCAAAAAACAAAAAAAACACGATAGAAACTGAGCTCATCAAGCACGTTTATCAATACATTTAAAAAAAACTTCAGAACGGTTGGAGTGAGTATGCCGCTCGTAACAATATTACAGCAAAATCAAGACGGGGACACCAGAAATACACTTCACTAATTGTGTCCATGTGGGGAATCGAACCCGGATCTTCATCGCAAATGCCGGGTGATTCAACTTTCAAGCTAGCCTAACAGCCCTGGGACGTTTGGAACTACTTTGTGGCATTTCTCATAACTTTCCTCTAATTATTGTGCTGAAAATTGAAGGATTAATTGGGCTAACACAAGCATGTCACGTAAGATATTGTCACGGGTGATGCTGAAAGAAAACTGACTGTTCGGGAAGTCTGAATTGTGTCAATGTACATTGGAGAGGAAAGAGCACACATGTCCCAAACATCAAAGATGCCATTCATGGATTAACGATATATAAGGATATCTGTTGCAGCACCGTATGGGTTTCAGCAGGACAGAGTGGGGTACATACTATGCCCTCTTAAACAATGGTGCTTTGGGGTTATATAACCCTCCCTGTAAGTTAGTTTGATGTGCTTCTTGTAATATGTTTGCATATTCCCTCCCGGGAACAAACTTCAAAGGAACCCACACGCTACTGAAGAGGAGGTTAAGGCTTATGGTTACAAGTTGAAGCCTGTATTCTTGTGTGAAACATGGACAGTCAAATATTAATCATTAAAACTATGCTCAGGGCCACTATTAGCAGGTATTCTTAATGTGCTTCTTGTAATATGTTTGCATATTCCCTCCCGGGAACAAACTTCAAAGGACCCCACACGCTACTGAAGAGGAGGTTAAGGCTTATGGTTACAAGTTGAAGCCTGTATTGTTGTGTGAAACATGGACAGTCAAATATTAATCATTAAAACTATGCTCAGGGCCACTATTAGCAGGTATTCTTGATGTGCTTCTTGTAATATGTTTGCATATTCCCTCCCGGGAACAAACTTCAAAGGAACCCACACGCTACTGAAGAGGAGGTTAAGGCTTATGGTTACAAGTTGAAGCCTGTATTCTTGTGTGAAACATGGACAGTCAAATATTAATCATTAAAACTATGCTCAGGGCCACTATTAGCAGGTATTCTTAATGTCATTCAAAATGTCATTGTTTCCATCATGTCGTTATCGTGTAAAATAGTAAAGAATATGAAATGTGTAACTAAATAATTAATTGGCAATATTCGACAATGTTTGTAATTACGTACATAGACTACACTGCAACATATATCAACCAGCAGTGTGTGATTGCTGTATAATTGCTTTTGTCACTGATGTATGTACGTGTATGTAATTCCAGCTGCCATGGCACTAGGTGTCCAGCCACGCCAGAACTTGTATATCAGACTATTTTTGAGTGCAACAGAAGTTCTTCACGGGTGTTGTCTATTACATCAGGAATAAAAACTATAAATTCAGGAAAGTACTATTTACAATTTTGGATTGTTTTTCGTAGTTAAACTACACACTTGGCAAAGGTCGTACATCATCCATTCTGAACCAGATAATCGGGTGATTGCCATCATAGTCGTCGATCTACACGACTGGATCCCGCTAGTGACCGTTTTCGACATACATGTGTTGCTGGGGGTTCTTTCCCGTATCTAGACGCATGATAAATTAGGTAATGATATGTGTGGATATAGTAGCTACTAATTATAAGAAACAGCAAAGCATCCAACACATTTTAGGGTAGACATGACTTCCAAATTTCAATGTGAGTCCTTATTAGGTTCGTACTAAATGTTCATGTATTTCAATTGAACAATTAATTTGCCTTTGCGTGTGTTTGTGATCGGTTCCGCCACGATTTTATTTCACGAGCATCTATCAACTCGTCTTCATAGTAACCAGTAAATGGCCGCAATACAATCAGAGAATCGACTGTTCTTTTAGAATAGATTTTTGGGTGTAACGAAATGTTCTTATTAAACAATGCTTTCTGCAATTCTTTGACTAGCGTGCATTATAACATATTATTAGCGAAGGGTTAAGGTAACAGGTTAAAAAATTCCGTGTCTATCTAGTTACAAATTCAGTATCTGTAGGTTTGCTGACAGCTTACAATGACCAGAAGGTGGCAAATTGACAAAGGATACATTCAACAGATTATAAACAGAGTGGTCAGCGTGGCGCCAAGCACCACACGGAGGCTATGGAAGCGATATCAACACCAAGAAACCACACGTGATCGATCCAGATGTGGCAGACCAAGAGTGACCAACAGGGGCAAGACCGGTTACATCACGTTACATCATCTACGGATTCGAACCACGACTGGGTCCTCTACAGCATCCAACTTACCGGACCTGCGTATGATATCGGCACAAACAGTGATGAACAGATTGCGAGAAGGAAGAGTTCGGGTTCGACACCCGTTCGTTGGGTCATAATGACAGAACAAAACCGTCAACGACGCTGTCAATGATGTCAACAACACAGAGTATGGCTGCAAGAGTGTGGTTCAGTGATGAATCTCGTTTCCTACTGTATCGTTCACGCTGAAGAACTCTAGTTTACAGATGTCAGGGACAACGCTTCGCGCCATGCTATATTCAAGAAGTTGACAGATTCGGAGGTGAAATATTTTTCGAACCGAAGCGAGGAAAGTACGTTACCAACCTTTGCTGTCTTCGCTCGCATGTAAGAAGACTGGTCATTTTCTCTATGCTGCGCAACCCATTTGCGTTACAGTTTGCCTGTGATTCAATATATCGATGCTTACGCTCTTGATCACTTGATTGTCTTGTCCAGACACGGTTATTTACAAACCAAATCAAAACAAATTACACAAATTCTCGTTTCCAGTTGATAGCGTTCAGTCCAATTGAGTCACTCGTGCAAAGTTTCCCATGGCTGTTTTGGGTACGTTTAGTGTAGGTAATGTTTGAATGGTCAGACCAGGGAGACTATATAGAGATTATCGTTGTATATTATCCCTGGTCAGGCGTTCCCTGTCTGCGTGCTATCTTAAGTACAGTTCGCCACCATTAGACTGATACAGTCATGTGTGCGACGTTAAAGAGTGTATATTCAAACAATCATCCCTGAACTTTTTAACGATTTTGGACTTTTAGTGTCGAAACATCATTAAGTGAAGTGCTGCTTAAATCTCGCCAGTTAAGAATCCACTCACTCACTCAAACACTCATGCGCACACAGCAACGTAGAAGATCAATGTTATCTATTTTTAATGTTGATATCAGGCTCGTCTATTGTCCCCATTAGAGATAACAAGTGTTTGCTGTACTGTTCGGCTGACGATCACGTTGGTGGAGGCGTGTATCGTATCAGAGAACACGGGACATGTTGGCAACTTGGTCGTCAACATATCTTCAAATCACATTCTCAGTCTTGTTTTTGTATCAAATATGATTCTATCTGTGTTGGCAAAAAGATGCGTTATCTACACCAGATAGTCATTCGGTTTTCAAACGAACGGTGCTTTATAAATAACAACGACACAACAACATCAGTTCAGTGATCTTTAATGCCCATATATTGCCCATATATATGGTGATGTGTAAGGTGATCCCAGTCACTGGCAAACTGTAGCGCATATAGGTTTTTGCAACAAAGTAAAAGTGACCAGTCTTTTTTATAACATCCTGGTTCCCTGGCTCCGACACTCACTGAGACCCAGGGTACCAGCTGCAGTCACTATTCCTTCTGTTGCGCAACCATATTTGCGTTACACTTAGTTTGTGACCTAATCACAGACCGTGCGCATATTTGAACCCTGTTTATAAGCCTGCATTTTTTTCAAAACTATGACTCTGCCCTCGAAAGTGCAGTGAGGGGTTATCTATCTAGGCCTCCTTTAACGGCAGACACAACAATGGACTGTTCCCGTGTTACTCATTTTTACCAGGAATCCTGGCATTTGGCGTAACAAAGCTTCCCAAACACAACCCCAATGACATGTAGTGGTTAAATTTTGCAGGGAGTAATTGTGGTGTCATCAGGATATAGTAATCATGTTTAGAGTGATTAAAATGTCACGGTCCTAATAACACCTGTAGCCAAGGCAGGTGTCTGTAGAGACCATATTCTTGTAAAATACCCCAAACAAGATTTAAAGATTTGGAAAAAACATTGTTTCTATAACATCCAAATGTGATCAACTTTCTAGAGGAATTATTTGTTTCAGTTCACTTCCTGCGTATTGAATGATATTTTTCTTACATAATTTGATTTGGTGGTTTGGGGTGGCCACCTGACTCAAGCATGTAGAATATGAGAAATGCTTCATGTCACTAGATAGAAGTATTGTATTTTAATATTGTGAACTGCATTAGGCATCTCATCTTTCAAAAATCACTTTTCGAATGCATGTCTAACAGGCGCATTGGCATCTCTTTGCAAAGGTTACAAAGTACTTCCGGAATCGCTTTCGGTGTGTGTCCTGGCAATTGTGAGATCATACTGTTATCCTCTGCACAGCTCTGTGAACAGTCCAACACCTGAAAACAGCATTATTATACTGGCTGACACCTCGAACCAGAAAGCCCAGTAGAGGCCGCTGGAGTCGTTGAAGGCGACGTAGATAACAGCACCCAATATCACCAGTATACCTATAATAGACAATATATAACGTCAAAACAAGAACATCCTGACTCTACACAAGAAACAGATTCCGTCAGATAGGACAAAAATGGACATGCTAATAATATGAATTGGTCTCTCACATTCATTGATAACACCGAGTATTCGCGCAAAGGATCAGCCTGCCCTGTCTTACGATAGCACCAATAGCAAAAATGTGAACACGTTACAGCCAGTCCCTTCTCTCCATGAAATAGATCTATTTACAAATGTCAAAATATCAGTGCAATATGTTTTCCTTGCACTTTTGGGCTTGCAGAATTTGTGATTTTTTTCCGCAGAATTAATTAAATACTCCCGAATGTGACCATGATGCTGTTCACTGGATTGTCTGGTCCAAAATATTTTTAGCCGCCGCCATAAAGCTGGAATATTGCTGAGTGCGGGCTTATATCGGCCGTATGTTGTATTGTGCCTCTCACCAGCTCCTATTGCTGACAAGGCAGCAATGGTCAGTAGACTTTTGTTGCCGGTACGAAGGTGCACTAGGGAAGCGATGATTCCAAATAAGGCAATGATTACTCCCAGTACAGCCATTGCTTGCACAGACCTCAGCCATTCTGCAACACAACAGGTCGGGTGAGTATTCTGCTGATGTACAACGTTCGAACAAGATATCATTGGTAAAACTTACATTAATGCAAGTGAGATTGCTTCTAAGATAACAGAGTCGCTTTAAGAGACAAACCTCTACATGTTGACCAAATCATGTTGATTCGCCATTAACCACATTTAATATATATTTTTTTAAAGTATATACCCACAGTAAAGAGTTTGAGGAGTATGTAAATATTTACTGATAGCATTTTTCTCTTATCGTCGAAGCGCTCGGTGTCCAACACTTTATCAAATCACAGATAACAAAACTCAACGACAACAGGATGACACGATGTTAACGTGTGCTTAGACATCTTATACAAGGACGTGGTACCAAAAATACACTTATTTATTTATTTATTTATTTATTTATTTATTTATTTATTTAAACATCAGTATCATAAAACGATTCAATTCAGCAATGGGGTATCCAAATGGTTACAGCGTTCATTCGTCGCACCGAACGTCCGGGTTCAATTCCCCTTACTTTTACCTTATGTGTTGCTCATTTCTATTGTCTCCCACCTGCCACTCCCGTCACCGTGTTACATGCACCCTCAAATCCACCCAGTTCATGCACAAGAGGTATGACATCTTTGTCACTACTTACGCCATTTATCTATCGTATCGTCGCTGTAGACAGAGGTACATGTTCCCTTATAGCAGTCTTTCCAGATGCCAGAGTGGTACCCTTCATTCCGAGTCCAGTATGGCGAGGCTGTTCCTGCAATATGGAGACACTGGCCCAGGATGTAAATTAACGACCCCAGCCTTCCACCAGGTGTGGCTGGTATTGACATGCTTCTATAATAAGTATACATGTCTGATATTTCTCACAGTTGTATAAATTGATTGCTCTGGCACTCAAGAACGGGTTGAATTTCCTCTGCTCCAATAAGTCCAGTCTCTGACTCCTCAGCAGTTGTTCACAAGGGGAGGTAATCAACGTTTCATTAGATAACCATCAACATCGTCTGTCACACAGGAATGACTCACTAACTGACGACTGAAGGTTCCTGTGGACATTGGAGGTCTGTTGGCGATACCTGTTTCCACACAGTTGTCACATGGACTGACCCATCACAGGAGAAAGACACAAAAGCCAATCCGTCCTCAGTTGTCACTAATGATCTTGGTCCAGACAAGTATGTACGGTGGACTGACTGTCACGTCAGTTGTGCAACCTGGGCTGCAGGTATTGAGATATGAATGTCAGTAGTACTGATAACATGGTGTTTATCACTCGGCAGGATCCTCGATACGTGAGTGAGTGAATCGCGTGAAGTATCTTTCGAGAGTATATCAAACACATCACAACCCTTCACCATTATGCAAGGCACGTGAGTCAGTACTTTTTTGTGTTTTCAGTTCATACACGCCAATGACATTCCTAAGTATTTTTTTTCAGATGAAGGCATCCAATTTCAAACTGGTCTAATTTAGCAAGAATAACTGAATATAACGGATTGGAGTTTGACGTGCAAACTGACACCACGTAAAAAGAAGATGTTATGTTCGGCTTTTACGGAACATCGCAACTTTGTTATAAAGCATCCCGACATCAAACACTTAATAACACACGCAAATCTCAAAACACACAAGGTGTGTTCCTTTACTTGATCATTCTCTAAAGCATATACATTTATACTCCTCAAAATTAAGGACTTTATTCAAATTATTTAATCAATCATGATCATCCAGTTCCTCATATTCCTATAGTTAGTAGTTCGTGACAGAATTACTATAGTAACGAGGAAGATTCTGGTGATCCCAAATGGATATCTATAGCAAAAACATCAACTTGTCGTCTTCTGTGTCAACAAACAGTAGGAATGAGTCCAGAGTTTTCGTCCAAATCCTTTCTAACTGAACATCAGCCACTGTCAGTATGGAAATGGTGTGGCTCCTGTGTCTGTACAGAGCACTGTCAAGGGTCGTGTAGGATAGAAGGACCCAATGGCAGAGGTGGCTGCACTGTCGTGACTGTACTTCAGACCTTCATCCTGGTAGAGTGATGGCATCGGCATAGTGGGTTCCTATAGCGCTCGTTCACGAGGATTGTGTCATTTTTCAAAGCAGACACTGGGTTATGCTAGTCAACCATTCTTCTCACTAAATGATGGGATCATAAATTGCGACAGATGTAACCACAACTTGTATCGACGCTCGTACAGGCAGAAGGAATGCTTTGTGAATCGGGACCAAAATTCTATGCATCCTATTTACGATTTCGTTATTTATTGTAAGAGACAAAATTCACTTCTGGTAAAAGCGATCAGTCTAATCTGAGTATAAAAGCTTATTTTCTAAAATATCATTTTGATACAAACAAATAATTATGTTTAAATTTAAAAGGAGCGCCAGTGAGATGTACGAACCTGAACCTGAGGAAACCCCCGTCTTGCTTCAATCAGAACTTGTGTACAACACGATGAGGTCATGAGTGGGTTAGATACTTTTAACAGTATTCCAGCAATATCACGGCGGGGCACACCAGAAATGATCATCACACATTGCACCCCTGTGGGCAACTGAACTCGTGTCTTCGACGTGACTGGCGAACGCTTCAGCCACTAGGCTACTTCACCGCGCCGTGGGGACATTACACAACGCCTACCACTGTGAGTTTGATTCTGAGCGTTAAGATCAAGAGGAGAAATAGTCACATTTCTATGAAAACTCGATTAACCGAAAAGTACCATTCCCGTGTCTATACTACGGTGGGAGCTGGTAAACAAAATATCAAGACCGCGCAACTTGGTGACTGTCATGGTGGATACGACACGCCTATAAACCAAATTAACAGACTTCAGTATACATACGCTCATTCAGTTCCTTCCCTTCCGAGTGCGAGGCACATCCAGAGATATCCGTACAGGTTTTCCAGATGCCGGAGTGGGTCCCTGGAGCCGACGACCAGTATGGTGACACGACACCCACAGTGTGACAAGCTGTCCCCAACACTATAACCCACACTAGAACTCTAGCACGTGCAGAGGGTGTGGGCAATATGTAATCATAACCAAACATCGTTTAGCAAAGCTAACAGCTGAAGATTATTTCCAGTTTGACTGAAATGTTTGAAATCTGGAAAACAACATTGGAGCACTTGTCTTCAGATCCATGCGTGTCCGGACTATCAGCTCCGTATATATAGCTAGATGATTTTTAATTGTCTGAGCTCGGAAAAAATTTAGCTAAGAAACCGTCCATTACAAGTTGGCAGCCATCTTGATACAAGCGACTATGTTCTGAAGACGGCGGGTGAACTATAGGATCTATAGTTCACAGAGGTCGGTTATCGGCCAGTTAAGAGGGGATAACAATTGTCTGGGGAGCAACTTGTCCTCACTTGAAGACGTTCTTATCAGGTTTGTGAGATAGGGTAGAGTTAGGCTGATATTTATTCCCAGAGAACGGACACATTTAAAAACATTGAAGATATAAGCATTAAAAATCAGGATTTAGATTAAAACAATCCCCTGTTTCTGTCGCTGAAGCAACAGGTACATAGTAATTCAGGACTTGAGTTGGACTCTATTGTTTAATTTATTCCCTTTGTTCTGGGCTACAGACAGAGGTGTAGTCTCAGTGATGATTATCACACGTGGTATCATGTTTAACCGCCATGATTAAGTCCAGTATTGTAATTGTTATTTATAGATCAGCAATATTCCAGTGTATGAGTAGTGAGTGAGAGCGAACGTGCATTTACGCCGTTTTAGCATTATTTCAGCAATATCACGACGGGAAACCACAAATGAGGTGTACACAATGCAACCATGTGGGGAATCGAACACGGGTCTTCGACGTTAACTACTAGGCTAACCCACCTCCCCTTTTGAGGACCGCAGACTGTAAATAACCAAACCTAGGACAGACAATCAAATGATTAACAGCATCAGTTTGCACCACTTTTCGTCAGATCCAGTCATCCGGGAAAAAATTAGTTTGCAACCCACAGACATAAAAACATGACGTGTACAAGTATCATACCTGCCTAATTACATAGTGTGGCAGGGACAGGACTCGGGTGCACGAGTCATAAATCAGTCTATTTTGTTCGTGGCATATAGCCTGATAGATGTTAAGTTCAAATTGCATGTGGTCAATGACTGAAGCTGTGTATTGCATATTGCCTTTAGCAGACAAGCAGGCAAACATATAGGTGTTAATGAACAAGACATTGAGCTTTCTCTGTGCCAGAGGCTGCTTACCACAAGTGTTTTTTTTCATTGCGTTTTTTTTCCAACTTTATGGGTTGAATTGGCATTTTTGATGATTTGTTTCGGTTAGTGCATACCACGTATCGGAATCTGCAAAGTTGTGTTTTACGTTGCATGTGACCTTTAAGTCTGTCATAGCCTGCTAGGGTTGTCTATTCTATCTGGGTGTTGACGATTATGAAAGTCTTAAGTATTAAATTACTTAAAATGACTTCAATCGTACTGCAGGAACCGCGCGATATACTGTTGCTGTAATGAAATACAGCCGGGGTTAAAGCTTCACGATCTATTCATTCAGAGTACAATGTCCGTCCAACCTGACGAGCAAGAGAAGTTATACAGTTGAAAATGGATTATTGGCGCTATTGAAAGGTTAATGGATAAACATATATAGAAACACTACACACTAAGGTGAATAAACAAGTACGACACTCGTATCTTACACATCGTGTTCGGTTCTAGTTTGGTTCAGTTTTAGCCACCCACACACAAGATGGGTTAATATTTATGTGATTTCCAAGTTCTCATAATATAGTTTCTTCATGGAGATAAAGCTAAAACAATATCCATGAACAATTCTCGTCTTATGATTATCTTGTATTTTATCTACTTTTCACTTGTAGCAATCATATCCGCCAGTGTGAGTAGGGAAAAACCAGTTTCTGCTTTAAATAACATCACGCTTACCGCTAACTGATGACTGTAAAGATCAATTAATATCCAACTGCTGATTTGTTCAGTCCAGATGCATCGGATATCCGACACATATATAGATGGAGACTTGAATGCGGCGCAGTCTAAGTAAACTTAGGCTCAATATTATTCGTTACATGGCTATACTAAATCTAACAAACCATAGTAGGATGTCGCGTCCTTTGAGACTAATCAATCAGAACACAACTTACTAACTCACGAAATTGGACATTCGCACATACCGTTTGAACATTTTGTTCCCGAACGATTCCGAATGCTATTTCCGTACGATCAGTGTAGGAGTTTAAGGAGCAATGCTGAGACTTATAGTTTATTAAGACAGGAGTACAGCGTTACACTAAGAGCAAATAAACAAGGGAGATAATTCTATGGACATTCAACGTGTTGACGAAAGCATATCCCGCCGTGGTTGCATGCAGGGAATAACGGACGTCATATGTACAAACTTAAACCATCTTTGAAAACTGGTCATAAAATTCGTCGTCGTAAAAGGCGTGATGAGGTTATTCTTTCACGACTTAGACTTGGACACTGTGTGCTGAACGCTTACAGGAATATTATAGACAAGGCGGTCTCATCTAATTGTGGTCATTGCAGTTTGGAGACGCCTGAAAATATCGAATAGTATCTAATTACATGACCTGGGCACAATAACATACGACATAACGTCAGAAATGCTGTACTTGAGGTTGAAGATGTATTTTCATTAGAAACAGTTGTGAGCCCCAATATCATGTATGGGTCCGTGCAACGGGCAGTTTTAGATTTTGTCTAGTCTTCTGGAAAGTATGATGTTATATAGACAGGCTCTCGAATGGCTTAGATGTAAGTCTATGGTTTTAAACATTTTAACACTCTGTCATCTGAACCTACAGCTTTTTTTAATGAAAAGGTATCTCGGCTTTCAGAAATGAAAGTAGTTACTTAAGGTTTTAAATCCATAACACTAAGCAGAGGTTATTCAATATGATTATTTATACACCCTAAAGTAATATTGATACTGTTGCCGTTTCTTGTATTTTAATCACAGTGCAGTTACAATTGTTATTTACATGACGTCAATGTGTCGGGCGCAAATAGGCCTTTTACTGGCCCATCTCGCCCTTAAACTGTAAAACCAACCAACCAACCAACGTGTCCCGTCGTGGGTACTAACGCTGTCATCATAACTAAAGAGGCACTGAAGCGTCTAGTAGGTTGGTTATAAACGTTTCTATGACTGGCATTCGGGGTACATGGCTGAATCATGAAAGGTTGATTTTTAAACCACAGGCGCTTATAATGCTAAAAAAATCATTGGCGGATCCAGAGAGGGGTCCTAATACCCCGTCAGCGATAATACATACCATGAAGACAGTTCCTAGCGTTACAGGCCCCCGTGGCTTTAACAACAGAGAAAAATTGAAACGTACTGATTGATATGAACGTATCCGATGATCAGTATAGTGAGTGAGTGAGTTTAGTTTCACGACGCACTCAGCAATATGCTAGCTATGTGGTGGCAGTCTGTAAATAATCGAGTTTGGACCAGATCATCCAGTGATCAACAGCATGAGCATCGATCTGCGCAAATGGGAACCGATGACATCTGTCAACCAAGTCAAAGAGCCTGCACACCCGATTCCGTTATAAACAGATGCCTTTTACGACAAGCATAGTCGCCTTTTGTGGCAAGAACAGCTTGCTGAGGACCAATTCTACCCTGGATCTTCACAGGCAAATGATCAGTGTAAGTGTGATTAGCAAGACATGGTCGAGTTGGAAAAGACAACAATTAATTGAGAAGTACTTTACTCTTGCTATGGGAGAAACGTCTAGGATAGGAAGTTTTTTTTCAGGTGAATTGAATGCTCTGTTGTTCCACGATTAAGATTTATTTTCTTTTTGTTATTTCAGGAAATAAGATTTTTGAATAGTTCTTCTGTTCGGGTTGATAAATAAGAGGAGATACAGGGGATTCCAGGGGCAGGCCGTGCATTTGCTTTAAGATTCAATATATAATGAGCTTGGGTCAGTTCGTATCAGCAGGGGTGCAGCTGCCATTATGAAAAGAAGCACGGGTTTACACGTGATTTTGGTTAAAATGGTTTGGCAAGCCCCGAATGCTATCTAAATATGCGTCCGTGCATAAAATAAGCATCACCCTGTATTTTTACCAATTAATTTTGTCTGGAATAAAATTTTAAACGCTTCGCGAAAAATAACATTTATACTTAGACAGAGCAAGTATTTAACATTTCAAACACGTACTTTGATTATGATAATTTTAATAGCCCAAGTTACCTTATTTTGAAAAGTAAAAGTAATAATTGGTTGATATGTGGCCTATAAATTTGTTATTATTGTGAATGGATGAACATTTGTAAACTAAGATTTAGGGGATGTTACAATCAAACTAAAGAAGGGAAAAATTTAGAATGCAGTAACAGTTGCTTTGCAAACAATACAAATAGATTTATATATCCGGTAACGAAATATGTGTATTCAATACAATAATCTCAAAATCATAAAAAAATTTATTCCCAAATCTTATTAATGTGGCCTTTTCAGTTTTTGACAGTTAGCAATTTCATTTGTTGTAAAAAAGTCTGAATCTTTGACACTTGGATTCTTCCTGATTATGCATAATTAAAGCTTACTTGAGGCGTAAATGTCATCTTGGTATATAACAGAATTGTCATAATTTGTCAAAACTTAACTTAATTTTGTAATTTCAGTGGGAGAGGAACAGTTATTTGGGGTAAAACTTCAGACCCATCACATTTTCATCAGCATATTGTTTCATAGAGAACAGAAAAGGTTATGGTATTTGTAAAACTGTAAATGATGATTATGCCTTGACCTTTCTGTAGCATCACACACATGGTATTTTCAAAATAGGGTGGTGCTTAATTAAAGCACGGGTGTATATAAAGTTTGGAATCCATCGGGCTTACACGACGAAAATGGCTTGATTAGTGATAAGCTCATGATTGACGGTTAACAGGGAAGCAATGACGTCGTATTCATTTGAGCTAAAGAAACAGGCAGGTAGGTAGATAATATAAAGGTTAAAGTGTAAAAACATTACACTGTTTCAAGTCACTTTTGAAAAATCTGTTTAGAGTCAGAAATATACCCTTGAAAAGTTTCAGTTTTTCGATACATATCTGCTGCGTTTTACCCGCTTCAAACTGCATTCATATGGGAGTAATCATTGTATAGAACCGCGGTACTATGAAGCGGAAACTGGTTCCACTCGCAATAGGCGCAACAAATATTGCATCGTATTAAATCTCTTAGACAAGCGCCCAGTCTCTGTAAGTTCAATGATCGCTCCCTTGTACCCATAATGCACAGGAGTTCCTGTAACAACTTGCATTGTCATTTACTGTAAGTGTTGAGGTTGGTTTCAACAATAGTTCTGTACTGTGATGAAACGAACTGATATTCTCCTCCAATGGTTATATTCATTCATGTTGTAATATTTGAAAAAGAGGATGAATTTTAACGTTTTTTCTCTAGACTGGGCAATAGATTGTTTTTACTTATTCCTTCTGTTTTCGCTCACGACGTTTTGCCCGTGCTTAGTCTGAAGATGTAAATCTGCTAACATGCATGCGAGGAACGTAATAATACTTTAGTTATCGTGGTTAGAGAGACTCCTTCCTTATTAATTGAACTGTCACAAATGTCCTTCAGAATAGAATAATGTTGTTCATTTTATGACAGTAAGAAATTCTAGCAATACATGTGATGTGGGAAGTTGCTGTTCATTTTAGACATTTATTCATTTTTAGCACATTACAGTCACTGGCAAAAGGGTTAGCATGATTGGATATCAACATGTTTTATTTTGAATAATATTTTGATGTTTTTCTTTTGACGTTTTAAGGATTAACCCAATAGACAATCATGGATCGCCTATTAAGACTGGGTGGAGGTATGCCAGGG